>NC_059077.1:84270901-84443401 GCF_020497125.1 Mauremys mutica | reverse complement strand
TCTTTAATTATTTAAAGTGTTGTTAAAATATCTAGTTAATGTGGAAAGGAGAAATGTGAGAAAAAGATTCCCATATTCTCCATCAGATCTGAAGGTGAGCACACCGGAAGGTAATCCATTATTTAATACACCCAGAAGGGTATTTAATTAAGCACCAGAACTGCTCTCTTAAATCCAGAAGGTGCAGTAACCCACCCAGACTTTCCATTACACAGCATGTGGTCATGAAGACCCTATGCCTCTGCCTTCCCAGCTTCCCATCCTTTGTCTGCTCTGTTCCACGGTGGATGAGATTGCTGTTCACAATAAGGTAAAGTGAAAAGTTTTGAGTGCCAACAATGGCCTCCTTTAATTTTGTTTAATTTTGTACATATTACAAACTTGTTTGACTAAATTAAGCAGCCCTATCCAAGCCACATCTTGCTCTCCAGCATCTCAGTTTCAATTGCTATTCTCTGCCAGTCCAAAGTATAAATTTATCTGTGCTCTTGCAGCTCCAAAAACCTGGCTATGCAGCCAAAAACACAAATAACACTACAACTACTGTGCTCATTTCAGAGCAGAGGGATTTCCCTCCCCCCCTTTTTTTTAAATGGGAGATGGACCACCCTGCTCTCGTGGCACAGAACACTGTTTACATTGCAATACTTGACTGTGTAATACATCTGGCATTTTTGGGCAGGATTCCTGAGCTAGGGGCCAGAAGCCCTTAAGCAATGATTTAAGGGGGAAAAAAAATCATACAAATTAACAGTGCTCATTTCTAGTTTGTTGCACTTAGCTTTTAGTTATTGATGGAAAAGCACAAATGTATCTGCTCGGTAAACAAAAGAAGACTGTTTCTTTATCTTAATATTAAGGGATGAAGAATATGTTACAGTTCCAGGGCTCAATTGCAACCTCAGGTATTTGGGTGTGCACCACTGTGCCTTAAAATATCTGTTGCAAACTTGCACATGGACAATATACAGATGTTACAAATACACAATGATGACTTGTATATTTGAGATTGGAATGGAGCTCTAGTATAAATCTCTAAAACAACATCCCTGGTTCTCAGAGGGAGTCAACTTATGGTTCTCCTCATTCCTTCATCCCCAATATATTTTACTCATGACCTGGAAGAACTACATTTTCCCAAATTACCAAACAAAAGTAAAAGTTGAAATGTTATATATATATATATATATATATATAAAAATAAAAGAGCATTTTACCACTTCCTTTTGCAAAATTTAGGACAGGTAAAGCAATCAAGGTGATATTTGAAGAACATCCACATTGCCAGAAAATAATAAACATAAACTTTACCTAAAATTTCCTAATAAAAGGTTTGTTATTTAAAAAACAAGGACTCACAAAGCCAAGAACAAGAAGAAAAAATATCTTTCCCTTGATGATTTATTTAAATCTACTTCTTGTAAGTGTAACTCCTATTTCTTTAAAAACAAACACACTAAGCAATACACAATGGGCCAAATGTATCCTTGGTCTAACATTTATGGAGTCATTAGTTACACCAAAGCTAAATATAGCCTATTCTAGCTAGGTTTCTTGATTAACATTACACTTAGAATAAAAAATATCATAGACCACATTACATACAGGTGGAGGGGAAAAAAAACATTTTTCCATACTTCATGGGTCAGAAGCTATCCAGCTAGGAAGCAGCTATCTTAGTACACTATACACTTTCAATATGGACAGTTCATTTTTAATAATTCTGACTTCTGCTATCAGAGTATTGTCTAAGTAATCTGTTTTTTCAACAAGGCAGAGACAATTTACTCATGTAGCCTCTATTAACAATATTGGAAGTTGTGCATCTAAATCTTTCTAAACTTTGAGGGAGAGTAAGCTCCTTAATATAGTACTGTGAGTTTGTGATTAAGGAGTTTTATTGTTTCTTCAGCTTTTCCAGACACAGTTACTAACAAACACTCATGGGGGAAAGACCTCCTGGGAAGGAAAAGGGTCGGGGGGAGAGGAAGGGGGACAGGGGAGAGGGAGAGAGAGAGAGGAAAACCTATGAGATATGGGAGATAAATAAGGAAGTTTTAGAAAATGCAATCTGTACCATCATACGTATGCAGAGATAGGGTGGACATATGGTATTATTTTCCATTTAAAATAGAGGACTGCTACGTAAAACTAGGCTGTTCAATTTCTGTTCTCCAAATTCAAAAAGATCAAGCTTATTTAGTAATTTATATTCCTATATTATCACCTTTAGAGGTGATATATTGTACAAGGTCAAGAAGACACATTTTGCTGAATTTACAAGAAGAACCACCTAACAAGCAATAGTATTATAAGGTCTATCTCAAAACCAACATTTTATCAAACCAAATTTTCTCAAATTCTGCCCACTAAGGGCACAAGGAAGAGGACACTCTTATGGGCATAGGCTAATCTGAATGAATAGTAATTTAAATGCATAACTCACAGTTGTGTTAACAGGAGTCATGCACATAAGCCCATGAGTGTCAAGTTGAGAACATACCCCAATAGATACTAAAATGAAAGCTGCTGCAGACAAGTTAAAGCTAGCATCCTAGTGGACACAGCTTCAGCAGGTCACGGAGAGGTCAGCTTTGAAGGAGAAATCCAAATGAAATATAAACATGGCATTGTGGAAACCAGACAAATCTCCCATAGCTTCGTCCAGCCAGCACTAATCTAGGCATCAGCTGTGGAGCATAATCTAAACAAACGGATCAGTCGGTTCATACATCTGGAAGCTGTCATATTTTGGAGCCTCCTAACAGTTATGTATAACTGAAACATCCAGTTGCATATGCTAGCTTTTAAACCTGTTGAAGGGTCAAAAATTGTTACATGCATACACAGTGCAGTATTACTATATTCTGGAAAGCCACCACAGACATGGTTTGATAACAGGGACTGGATTCTCTCCTGTCATTGAAAAATCCATTGAAATGGATGAAGCAGAGCAGGGGGAATGAAAACCTCACAAGGAGCTGTAGAGTTTTCCTTGAACAACCCTCTTTACTGAAAGGGACTTGGGGAGCCAGGGATTTTAGAGGCCTCTCCCTCTCCCAACCATCTGGACGAAAAGATTCATGAGGAAGGGAAAATCTGTCTGCACAGAGACAAAAGCCATCTAACAGGTATGGCTTCTGCTCCTTTCACACCCTCCTGTCTGGCACCAGAACTCCAGCAGGAGCTGTACTTCCAATAGCTAGGTTTCCCCTGTGGCTGTCCAGCAGCAGTTGCAAAGGGGACCCAAAGGAAAGCACACATCTTTGATCTATATTACTTTACACCTGGATTTCTGCATTGAAATCCCTGGGCTCTATAAGGAACAGTGCTGCAGAAAGTCCCCTCCCATCCTTTTCACCACCACCGGAACTCAACAAGGTACAGGAATTCACATGGAGCACAGGAGGATGGAGGGGATAAATGGTGCAACAGAGGCCACACTCCTCCCCAAACTAACACACACACATTCTAAGAGGAAATAGGGGAGATCCCCTCCCTGTCAAGATCCACTGGGGACAATCTGGTCCAGAGATTAATCAGACTGTGCAATGTATGGAAATAACAATAATGAAGACATTTTCACTGACCTCAAACCAATAACATGTGCTTAAATTTTAAACAAACAAACCAAAACGGTACTAATGTTTCAGTGTATTTAGAACTCATAAGGGGTACAAATTGATTGCTCTGGAAACTGAGATCCTCTGGCATCCATAGAACAGTTACAGCACAAGCAGTGGCAATACAGTCTGTAATTATCTGGTACAATTTTGTATAAATCTTGGGTGAAATCCTGGTGCACTGAAGTCACTGGCTGCACTTGGGTGAAATCCTGGTTGCAGTGAGAATTTTGCTATTGACTACAATGGGGCCAGGTTTCAGCCTTATCTTAGAAATGATGTAAATAGTGGCCACGTGTGGTATTTTCAATACTCCCAGACTCAAAGATAAAAAAGTAATTTAAAATTCCTCTTCCAGATTTTTTGATGTACAAGCTTCCCCACCCTGTCTCACAACTGTGCATCAGTCCTGGCCTGAAACTACCATATGTAGAGGAAGAGTGTGGTTCAGTCTCCATGTCTATCTAACCTCTGGCTGCTCTACTAAAGAGTCTAACGTGGGTTCAACTGTGTTGGTGGTGGTTTTAATGATGTGGGCACCTGTCCACCAAGAACTGGACTGAGACCAACAGTGATCTCTTCTTAAAGCTCATATGTTTAATAAGAGGCTACAGACATATTTCCAATAAACAAAACCTTTTTACGCATTTTCACTTAACACTAATATTTTAGAACAGTTAGTTCAAATAAAAACACAGCAGGTAGTCACCCCTCATCTTAGCACTTAACATTAAATTTATATTTATATATTATGTATTAAAAATTGCTGTTGACCTTCAAACGAGAAACAAACTGAATCATTCTTCAATATTGATGACAGTTAACTTTTAAAAGAATAAAATTCTGTTTCCATTAATGTAACAGACTAATAAATTTATATTGACTACATTCCCAATATTATTGTCCCTGGGCTAGCACATGATACTTTTACTACTACTTCTACTTTTGCTGGACATAACAATAAAACCCCATTAATCCAAACTAAAACGGGAGACGTTTATTCCGATAAACAACAGACTTCTCAGGGTACATTATGCATGCTGCAGTAAACATCCCAATGCAAGATACTGGAAGTTTACAGATAAATAAGCGCCTATGCTGAATTACTTCCTTTCCTGCCATCTGATCTTTACCACTCTCTATTAGATTGGTACCACTCTTTGCTACCAAACCAGTTAAATCAATTCAAATATTTCTTACAAGTTCTTGTTATAACCAATAGCTAGTTATTTATCAAACAAACAAACAAAGTGAACTACTAAAAGAGTCTTTTGTGCTCCCTTTCAGCTAAATCCTCCTTCTTCTGGGTGGAAGGGTTCAAATGGTCATAAACTGTGACTGGGGAAGATTCCTTAGGTTAGATCATGGCACTGGGGTTCGGCAATAGAGCAAGTTCTGCTCTGCCACTCATCTACCTTTTGCCAATGCAGCATTGCAAAAGTAGGCACAGCTAAGACCATGAAAGGAGGTCCCAACACTATTCAAGTCCACCCAAGACGAGGCTCTGGTACTGTGGAGAAACTTGAAGCAGAAACATACAAGTTGCAACAGTTTTGACTGGGCCAATTCATGCTGTCTTTATTCAAGCAAAACACATGGATTTGGCCCACTGAGAGGAATGTGTTCTTTAGCAGCAGCAGCCCCATGGAGGTCTACCCCATTATCACCTTCCTTTGTCCCTCCAGAAGGGGTAGTTTAAAGTTAGCTGTCCTATGCAGCATTTGAGGAAGCACCTCCATTTAGAGAAACTAGTCTGCTTCATTCACTTTGCTTCCTCCTCTTTACCCCACTCCTGAGCTGCATAGGTAGATTAATTGCCTACTACTTTACAGTATCAAAGGGTGAGGTGACCTCATTATAGAATTTACAGATAACTTATCTTGATTAATACATTTTGTTTAACGCTATAGGCAGCGGGGACCTTACCATACAAGCTACATCTATCCAGCTGCACAGAACAGTTAGCATGTGCTTTATTTGTTCCAGGTACTGAAGATGAGCTTTCCACATGGCTGCTGAGACATCCCTCCCCCTTCCAACATGCCTGGGGAAAAAGAGTTCTGCCTATTTCACACAGTTGGTCCTCAAAGGGCTGTTGCTGCAAATAACCACTTGCCATGTGAAAGAAGAAGATCAACTGCAGCACCTCCTTTCCTGGATGGCAGGATCTCTGGCTTGGAGTCTTTACATTGAATATTGATGCCTTTTTCTTAATCTCCTGATTGGAGGATAAGAAAAAGGGGGCAAGTGATAAGAAAAAGGAAGAAAGGTGAGAATGCAGTACAAGGACGGTAGAATGAGGTGGCAGGGAGAAGCCTCTCTCCCCTTATGATCTGCAACAACCCTCACCAGTAGCTATATTACAAGTGTCATGTGTCAGACCCTTTATTTGGGGATGAACCCACACATTTGCTGTGGGATATAAAGGCCAGACCTCTGCTATCTCTTCACTGATTTAGGTTTTTATGGAGGGTGCCCAATCACAGTGGTATCTGGACACCTTGTTGTGTATGAGCACATGGTGCATAGTCAATAGAGATATTTCACAATAACATGCAGTTGGATCTATGACCCTATCTATATCCAATAGGATTCATCCACAGAGGAAATGAATGCAAAACCCTTCCTGCACTTGTGGGTGTTGTGTGCTATGTAAGGAGCAAACTGAACAATCGCCACATTTCCAGCATGCACAGCCCCAGACAGCAGGTCATGATCAGACAGATCCTCCTGCAAATAGAACTGTGTCCTTAAGATGCCATGCTATGTCTTTTGTGTACCAAACAGGATAAAATTGAGCTTTCTGTGGCCTCAATAAATCTGAGGTTGAGAATCTTTCTGATGAGGGAAACAAGGGAAAGTCCTAGTCACTGCTCAGTCTTGGAAGAACCTGAAATATTGGACTGTCGGAGAAAGGAGTTTGGGGATCAAATTGAAGGTAGTGTGAATGTGGGACATACAGGAACAATTAAAATATTCTGGACAACAGCAGCAAGAGGATGGATTAAAAAGATGTTCCTGTAAGACACTGTTGCTCCCAAGAAGTGATTCAGGGGAAAGCCACTTGGTACCAGTATGCACACCAAAGGCCAAGTGTGTTGGCACAAATTGTGAAGTAAGGAGTCTAGTAAGAGAAAATTGCAAGAATGAAGAGCTTTAAGAGCTGTTTCTTTTTCTCTCTTTTTCTTTTGAGAACTTGCCCACCAGGTGGGTTTTTGCAGCTCTTACATAAATACTTCAGTTGTAATAGCTTTAAATATACACTTTTCGTCATTTATTTTGCACTCTGGATGATCTTAGAACTCAGTCAATCTTCATTCTCACTACTTATAATTAATTCTGAGTTAGGATTTTTTAGGTTCATAGTTCACTCCTACTAAGCTTCAGTGGTGTAGTACCTTCCATGTTCCTGGTATTCATTACATACAACAAGTCTCTAATGTAAATACTGACAGTTCCTTGAGAGGTGATAATTTTTAAACATTTGAACAATATAAAACATTTTATTGCAACTGCAATGGAAATGTATTTTACATCATTAGCTGTGTTTAACCAATATTGCTCTGCGTATTCAAATTATCTTATTAAACGAAGTGTAAAAAGCAGAATAAAATATCTAATCTAATAAACAGATCAGTTTACAACTTGTTGTAAAGAGTTTTCTTAAGACCTTAGGATCAGAAAATTGTGCCTTCTTTTGTTTTAGTATAGTACCTAGCACACTGGGGTCTATAAATAATAGGATAGGTAGGTTAGGAATTAGGACTGCATGCACATGCATGTGCGCACGCGCGCACACACACACACACACAGTGAAATTGGAATTTTAGCATCACTTTCTAGCACTTATGCACAGAAGGAACATCATTCTCCAAACTCTCTCTCCCCATGCTTCTCCCCACTCCAGCTCCTCACTCTGCACTCTCTTCTGTTTATACTTTTAACTACAGAAATATGCAACTGCTATTCATTTGGTTTATTTGTATAGCACCCATGTTCGTGACCAGAACATTTATACAGTCTCTATTGAGAAAACACACAATTTAGTCAAATTTTTCTATTGATGGCCTTACAATGGCAGTCTGGGAGGACTGGAAGCTAATTTAATTTAAATTAAGAATATGCTCTTTCATCTTAATTAACTACCCTTTTCTGTAATCTAAGAATGCAGAGGTTTCCAATTCAGAGTTTTAATAATATTTCACTGATATGAAAACTACACTCAATAAAAGTGAAATTAGACAGGTCAACTCTGTACAGCCAACTGTATTATGAATTAATAGAGGCTACACAAATTCTGAGGACTATTAAGTTAGTTTTTGCTTTTGGGAAAATATTTTTTCCATGCAGCACCACTGGCATGAAAAGAGGTCAAAGCAGTGACTAAAACAAATGGCTATTTTGAAAATCATATTTTTTCTAGAAAACCATGTTTCCATTGTTGGTCATACAGGAACTGCCAATGCAGTAATCAGGGAGTTTCTTGGTATTAAACTGACAGGAAAAACAGGTGGCATGAGATGGAACCACCATTCCTGGTAGCTGGCTATTAGTTATACCATAGTTAAGATACTAAATCACTGTATAATATTGAAAACCAACATTATCAATGAAGTTTCCATCAGGAGGCAGAAGCAAAGGAGTGAAGAGACGATTTTGAAACATTTCATTTAAAATGCCGCAAGAGAATCTTGCAGAGTTAAGAAACAAAACAATGTTGAAAAAATATTCAAACCCTATTCATGGAAGTAGTAATTAGGGTAAACAGCTCTCCTAATGGACTACATTCATATCACAGCTTCTGAATGCACATCTCTAACTTTGGACACAATCCTGCTGTGTTCCTACTCAGCATGTTGGAATAGGGATGCAGGATGGTCCCACTGTACTTAGAACTATTCTACTACTGTACAAAGACTATTCAGTTATCAACAAGTTCTTATCTTAAAAACAAACAAAAAAGCTCACAAAATGCTGAATGGGTTTTGCCACTGGAGTCAATGGGAATAGAATTGCTATGCTCTCCATCCATAAAGCAAGACAGACTACTCCCATGGTCTGTTGATCCCTTTCCTTTCACTCAGTACTGCTTTCTCAACACACACAGGGCCATTCAGTAATGGTTACTTATGCAGTGCTCCACATTAATTTTTATGAGTCAGATACTGCTATAAGCTGCTTTAACTTAAATCCAGAGTAACTATTGTGGTCAATGAGTTAGTTGGGATTTACACCAACATAACCGAGGGCAGAATTTGCACCTAATCTAATACTGTTTTATCAAAAAGAAAAAATATGGGCTTGATTTTCCCCTCCCTGACAATGTGTAAATCCAGAAATCCCTTGGAGAGACATGGTGGTAAAACCCACTAAACCTGAGAGAAGACTCAGGCCCCAAGGGGCTGCAATGGAGGCTCTGGGTGCACAAGGACTGCAGTTCGGGGCCCCCTTTATAGCCTATATATATATTTTTAAATGTACTAAACCGTACAAAATGGCTTAACCTTTAGTAAGTTCACCTAGGTAGCATTTCTACCCTGCTGATTATACATGCTAGTGCAATGCCGATTAACCACCGGTGCAAAAACTCCGCTTGACTGAATTTGCTAGTCTCCTACTTAGCTCCCCCCGCCCCGCCACAATCTGGTTTTAATCTAAAAAAATTACCCCTCTCCCCAGCAGAGCTGGGCCCCCACCCGCTCGGGGACATTAATCTGCTTTGCAAACAATCCAACATGCGTTCCAGTCTGGGCTTCACTCTCTTTTTTTTTTTAACCTTGAGACAAATGTTTTTCCCCGCAGTTGAAAGCTGTCCAAAAAAACAGGACCACACACACAGCCCCGCCGCGCAGCGCTGCTCGCGTCCCTCTGCGGCTGGGGAGGGCGCACACACTCCCAAAATGGCGGAGGGGAGGGCTGCTCTCCGGACAGACTTTCCTTTCATGCTATTACAGCCCGGGGGGGGGGTACCCACCACTAAACAAATAAACCCAAAACAACACCCCCAGCAGCACTGATCTCCCCCCCCCCCCCGCCGCAGACAGACACACGCACACGGAGGTGGTACATCCCACAGTCTGTCCCTCCACCCAACACGCACGGTCCTTCTCAAAACCACCTAGCAAAACACGATCCACCAGAACAGATTACAGCACACTCTTTGTAGGTTTCACCTGGCTTCCACCCAAACTACTAAGCAATCCACAATTCCCCTCGCTGTGAGGAAGGTGGGGAGGGCGGGGTTAGGTGCATACTGGTATATATCTGCATCAGTCAGTCCCTGGAAATGAAAGAAGTGGGGTGGGATGGAGGACAGAACGGGTAAAAGGAAGAAAGTCACAAGAAGAGTGATCAAGTCTTACCTTCTACCCAGAGCTCCTCCACGTTGGTTTCGAGATTAGCTGCCCTTAATCCTACAGCGAAAGCCCCAAATATCAGGAGGCCAACAACCAAAAACTTTCCGCAGTTTTTTTGAATGTAACAGCCCAGTTTAAATAATAGTCTCTGAAACTTCGCTCTTAGCCACAACGGTGCTTTTCTTCCAGTAGCCTTCCCCTGCAAGGCAAGAAAAAGTTAGCAGTTAAACGCCTGGAAATAACCACACACCCCCAACGCACATACCTTTTGGGGACTGGAGGGCGATCAGAAGCAAAACAATTATTAATGCATAAAGGTAAATTGCCTCACAGTGTCCAATTGACTGGGAACAATAATACGACAGACTGTGCCATTAGAAAGACGTCTTTGCTAAAGGTTTTACTCCATGACCCTGTTGAGCATCTCACATGCACTGTACGCAGTTGTATGGACAGATGTGTATTTGCTGCTAATTCTCCTATTCATAAACCAATGCACAGTTTGGGGATTACATCACTGCTTGAGATCCGTAAAAATGATACAGACAGTGCATGCTCCCTGGTCTGAGTAACTGATCACAGCCTTCTTGTAATGAAGTCACCGCTATCAATTCAATTTGCAAAAATTCATTCATGCTAGCAAGATTTACAACACTAGGGGAGAAATAATCAATGCAGATGAATCGCAACAGGCATGCCAAGAAAAAAAAATCCCTTTCCTGTTCTTGTTACATCTCTACAGGGCTGACTGGGGGTTGCTGGTGGGGGAACGCTACTGTGTAACAATTTGTTGCAGTGTCCGATTCCCAGCTCTCGGCACCAACTCTGTAGTAAATGCATGTTCCACGTGGTTAGCAATGCTGTAAGATCATAAGCTTAATAGTAATTCATTTCCATAGAGTTTGGAGACGCTGTGTGATCTGAATTAGGAAGTAGAGCAGCCATCTGTAAGCTACGACAATATTTGTGAACGGAAGAGGGCAGCCACATGGATTTTTTCCCCCTTTCCTTTTACTTGCAAAGCCTAAAAATCTGCTCCCTGGAATGAAACGATCTCTGAAGAAAGGCAATGGCTCGATGTTGTTTACTTTGAACATTTTTTCCCTTGCAAAAGTAACAAGCGGGATTTGTGCGTGCGTGTGTGTGCGTACGCCAGAGTCAAGTTTCTATGAAATTCCTACACTTGGAGCATTTTAATATTCAAAATAAAAGCAACGATCCAGGGGAACTCTTATCTGACTTGCACGGCAGATTTAAGGTGGCAATTTGTTTACAACTTTCATTTTTCCTCCAGCCGCTGGGGGTAAACATTACAAATTTTCTCTACTACAGGATTTCTCTCTTAAGGAAGTCACCACTCCACACTTATTGGAAAACGTAACAAAGCAAAACTTCGGCCAAAAAAAGGGGAACCATTGAAGCTTTTTTCCCTGTTACAGCCTGGTGTTACAGAAGTTGAACGGCACTACAGCGGGATGGAGAGAAGCAAAGCAAAGAAAGAGGCAAAAGACTAGGGAGAGAGAGGAGTGACTCACAAGGCAAAAAAACGTGAAACTGTCCCGGGTAAGTTTAATGAGAGGAATCAAAAGCACAAACACACACCAGGGAAAGTGTGTACAAGGAGGGAGGGAGGGCGGGAGGGAAAGGGGGGCACGGGACTCACAGGAGTTGTTCCCCCTTACTTCCAGCGTTTTATTGGGGGCTGTTTCATTTTCATCTCCCCTTTCCGCCCCGGAGAAAGTACCCTCACCTCCCCCCAAAATCGGGAAAGAGATTAATGCACCTTTGAAATCTGCTCCAAGGCAAAAGCTGCATCGCAGTAGCTTGGCCGCTGCAGATACTCCAGATCCGGTGCCGCGGCGCGTCTGTTCCCTCCGGTCCTTCTCCGCCTTCTGCTACAGCTTCTCCCCGGCCGATCGAGGTCTCTGCAGCAGCCACCGCCACCAGCACGGCTGCTGCTCTCCGGCTCCGAAACGTTAACAGCCGAGGCCATGTTGCCGCCGCCGGGACGGGGCTGCTGCCTCTGCTGCTGCTGTTGTTTTGGCGACCCACGGGCTGGGTCCTCTGTGATTCCCCGCAGCGCGCTGCTGCTTTGGGGCGATCCAGGGGGACGGGAGGGTTGCTGGGCTGCTGGCGCTTCTTTCCGCAGGCTGCTGCTGACAGACCACCTCTTCATACCGCGTTTGCTGCTGCTCCTCTTGCTGCTCCGGGCGAGTCAGACCCTGCGCCTTCCATTGCAACATTTCGCGATGATCCGGAGCTTTCTGGCGCTACCGCTTCCCACATCCAGTGCGTCTGCGAGTGGAGTGAGTGATTTGCCTTCCCCCTTCGTTCCTCCGGCTTTAACTTTCTACTGCTCCTTTTGCAGCTTAAAGAAACCAGCCTCCCCCCCTTCCCCCTCTTGTCTTCCTCCGTGAAAGCAAAGCAAAGGAGGGCTGGAGCTTTTCTTGCTCTCAGTGGTGCTGCTGCTGCTGTGGAGCTGCTGGCTGCTGCTCTGTCTCGACGCGCTGTACCATTCTGTCTCAGCGCAGAGCTGTCTCTGACTCCCGGGGCTTTCGGGACTCCAGTCTCTCTCTCTCTCTGTATGTGTGTGTGTGTGTGTCTCTCCCTCTGTGTGTGTGCAGCAGCAAGCAGCAGCTCCTTGATTCAATAGATGAGATGAAGAAGAAAAAAAGAACTCTCTCCATTTGGATAAAGAGAAGGAGGAGTGAAACGGGGGGGGGGGGAGAGAAAGAGAGAGGAGAGAGAAAAAGACTTGAAATCCCGCCCCTGGGGCTGTCAGATGGCTTGGGTTTCTGGGATGCGATTGGCTCAAGGAGGGCAGAAATTACTCAGCAAACATGACTATTATTAGCTGCTTAGCAACAGCTCACCAAAGTAGAGAGACCACCCAGGCAGGCAACCCTTGTGTGTGCATCTCCAGCTTCAGGGGGAGCCTTAAAGAGATCCAGCCTTCTTTGCATGCAATACTTCCATTAAGGAATGCCTTCCCCCTTTCTTCTTCCTTTTCTTTGCAAGAAAGCTTTTATTTTTGACGAGACGTTTTTAGACAAACACACACACAGAATTTCCTTGAGATCAACATTCAAAAATATATTTTGCTTTAAAAAAAAGTACTGCACGATTTCTGAAGTCCTTAAAAGAAAATCCTTTTAGAGGCACCTTGGCCTCAAGCTGCAACAAATACTGGGAGGTCCAAGTTGAATTCCCAGGCTTGCACAGATAATGACAGGGTGGTGGATACTGCGGTAGAAAGTGCCAGATTTCTCTCTTTTCTTTCTTAACTAAAGAGAAGACTTAGTTCCTTGCTAGAAAATATCCACTTACAATAAGAAAAACACACCGAAAACTTAATACTTAAATAAGAGATTTTAAACCGTGCAGTAGCTAGCTTGCTTCAATTTAGTGTTTACTCCTTCACTGAAAGTTTAGGAAAGTCAATTTAATGCATTTTAAATGTAAAATTAATACGATATAAAACCTGGCAACTGCTAAATACTTTTTTACACTAAATGAATCGCTAGATTGTTTTATTTTTTGGCACCCGCTTTCCACGTTTCTGTTTATTTAAAACCAGCCATTCATTGATTTTAAAAAATGTTATACACGTTACATGTACGATGCCAACTCTACAGACTATATAGGCTTCGATGTTGAATTCATCGAAAACAAGTGTGTTGTCTTTTGTTTATACTAATAAACCTCGTCGTTTTAGCTAATGTCAAGAGATTGGTTTCCATGTACTCGCAAGACAAAATTCGAGTATAGTAGTAGTATTGACTTAATTTCATGATGCATTTAAATGATCAACTCCTCTTGAATTGCACAGATTCAGCGCTTGGTCTTTTCACCCTTTACTCACGCAGACTTCCCAGTCCCACTGAAGTTAGTGGGAGCTCTGCGTGTGTAAGGAGGACAAGATCGAGCCTTAAAGCACTTTCCCCTTGCAAGGCTACATTTCATTGTAGTTGGATAAACAACAAGCTGCTTTTGGTGGCTTCGAGTATGGCAGTAGCGGGAGTTTGTTGACTGTGAAATGAGGAGTGTTGCTTTAAGGTGCACACGGTGTGTGTTCATTGAAAAAAAACAACCCTACTTTGAAAGGAGGGGGGAGGGGCAGGGAGGCGGGCCCCGAGCTTCCACGTGACAGGCGGGCCCCGGGCGCGCGGGGCTGGGCTTTCCCTCCCAGTACGGTGAGCTGCTGCTGTGTGCAGCCACAGTGCATCGAGCTGGCAGCGAATGCAAAAGCAGGTACGAGGCTATGCTGTGACGGAGCCAGTCAGGTCCGGGGGGAGATCAGCTCTTTAAGGCTGGGGAGGGGAATCAGTGCTCACCCCCTAGTTTTGAGCTGCTGCACAGAGAAATGCCAGGCAAGCCATAGTACATTCCTAAAGGAGGTCTCCCCCTTTACGTTATCCAATACCATGCCGGGCTGACTACTACTGGCCAATAGCGAGGGGAAAGGAGACCTTTCCATTCAACTCTGCACAACATCGTGGGGATATTCACGGGCTGCCGGCAGAGACAGACCCCATTGAGTTATGCGCACAGCTCGCACACCAGAGACAAGGGGGTTCTTCAGCTGAGGGTTTCCGCTCTTGGGGATCTGTCCTGCTGCACAGATGTTAACAGATGTGTGACAAGCTGGGCTCCCAAGCCCTCCTGCGAAATGCATGTTAAGTTTTGCAAAGAGGTGTTCACCAAGCACATGCTTGGGGACAGTATTTTAGAGTGAGAACGAACCCGGGGGAGATCTAACTGGAACACGCGCTATATTTAACTGCCTGCGAGATATAAATAAAGGAAGGGGGGGCGACATGTTTCGTGGAAAAAATACAAACAACTGAACACAGCAAAAGCAATTGAGCTAAATAAGGTGGCAACAGAACTGGCTAAACACTTACTCAATTATAAAACCGAAAGCATGCGCAGTATAAGGAAAATCTGTTATTCTAGTGAATATAGGTATTGCAGTAAAATTAAGTAATAGCATTTAGTTGACAGGGGATTCCAAGGTCCTAACAGTCATTTGGTGATGTCACCAACATTTTGTTCATAACTTTTACTAACCTATTGTTGGTGTAAGGTCTGGAGGTGCTGAGAACTTTTGAAAACCCGACCATGACTATATTACTGTACACACTAGATCGTACATCGCCCAACTTCACGGGGGCAGGGGTACATAAACTAGAAACAACCCATTTCAGCTGGAAACGGATATATCCATTATCTAGTTGATTATCTATTGCTCAGCAGTTACAGATTGAGAAAGTTAACTGTCCCCGTCTAATTAGAAATCAATAAATTGATGTATCAGTATCAGTATAGCTACCATTCAGCCTGTGTAGTTTTGATGGGGAAGAAAGTCCGGCATACAAGCATTTTAGTTTAGTTTCACTTTAAAGAATAAGATTCAGCTGGTTTAGATACATCAGACCCTCAGATTTTCTCTGTTGCCTCCTGTTTGATAGGCTAACTTTTCAGGATTTCACACAATAGCCCCATGCTCATAAATTCTTGCTACTGGTTCCAAATCTCAATTTGGAGACCCAAATTTAACTAGCACTATCTTAATCTCCTCTCTCTCCCTGTGGTCTGTTTTTTCATACACAAGAGATGAATTACTGCAGGGATCTAATTGGCCTTGTTTCTGTAATGTTTTTTTAAAAAAGGAAGAAGTGTCAGTGTAAAAGTCTGTCTCAACTTGGGTGGTCAGAGCAGTGGCTGCCCCCAATTTGCCTCATTGCTGATGCATGCGATAATGTTGTTCCTAATCAATCTGCCCTTATTTACATTTGTAAGCATTGTTGGCTTTAATATGCATGCCCTGTGCATGTAACTGGGGCTCGACACCAATTTTTTTTTTAACTTCCACAAATCACAAGGATCCCACAGATTTCATATAGAGCTGGCTTTATGGACGAAGGAAAGCCTGCTAAGATGTGTGTTGGGGAGGCACATCTAGCCTGAAATCCTTTACACCTTGCCTTCCTAGATGCACGTTCACTCCAGACTTGTGTGGAAGAACCTCAGGACTTTGGACATATACGAGTAACCTCCAGCTGGACCTTCCTTTCTTACAATGCTCTAAATTTTATATAATCTTCAATTCAAAGAGCTGAATTTTCAATATAAGCCCTAAGATGTCAGAACTTTACAATTTCCCAAATACATTGTGTATCAGATCTAATAGATGTTAGTAATGGGTAACAGACAATTAAATCATTTTTTGTGAGTTTTTCCAGCTTTTCAACCTCTTTGGGGCCACACCATCAAGAACATTGCACTCACTGTAGCATCCGGTTACACAGAAACGACACAAATAAAACACCTGCACTACAGATTGTTTGTTTGGATGTTATGAGACAGCGGAGCAGTGGACTGCAGCAGAATAAAACTTCGTTTTGTAGATTTTATTGGGTTTTGCCTCTCAGACACATAATCATGCTAGAGTATACGTCTGTTTCTGGTCGGAAATCTCATATATTAGTGATAGGCTGGTTCTTGCAACGACTAAGGCTACGAAGGTAACATTTTACATCACCGAGCACATATATTAATTCATTTGATAAGCCTCCCTCCCCCCTTTAAATAAACTCTTGTTTTCACAGCTTCCCGTTGAACATCTTCCCATTTGTTCTTACAGGCGAGTGGTTGAAACAGATGCACTGTAAAGACTTTCTGTAGGGAGACATTCTAAAAAGTGCCAGGGCTTGGGAAAGGACCAAGCAGCATGAATCAAACGCTGCTCACCCCCACCCTCATCCCCTCCTCAGGACTGTAAGAAAGGGAACTGCTCGAGCCAACTTGTCAAAACAATGCGGCTAATTACCCCTGATCTCCTTTAATGGAAAGCTGCTCCGCACACCACAAAGGAGCAAATGAGGGATCTACAGCATAAACCCAGGAGCGCAGGCATTTCATCCGCAGAGAGCTGCGGAGAAATGTGCCACCAGAATCCCACAGACCTCTACATTCATCAAGATGCACAAGCAAGTTCAGCAGGGTGGGCGGCCCAAGCCCTTTGGGAGCTGGGAACCACACCAGCGGCAGTGGTAGCAACAGTCCCCTGGCTCCAAAGCCTGGAGGTAATCCCAGCTGTGGCAAACCTTGTTATCCTCTGAACCAGAGTCGTTTTCAGAACGGATTCTTTTTCTGGCAAAGTGTCCTGCCACTTGCGTGACTTTAATGTGCACTGGGGGGGGAGGTGAGTTACACCGAACAGTTTGTAGCCATTCTGGACAGCATCAGGGCTCTGTAACTATATATTTCAAGCCTTGCATTTGGCAGAAGGCAGGCCATTCATTTTCATGATCTCTGCCATCGGGTCTTGCAGGAAAAAAGCTGAGCTACACGATCCCTTTGACCCACTGCTGGAGCAACAAATTTATTAGAGATATAGGCGTGAGAAATGAAAAGGAAGTAAAACAATTCAGGCTCATTGTGTGTCTTTCTTTCATACTGCTAATCCGGTTTACACATCACGCCTACACGTCTCAATAGGGCTTTATACACTGTGGCAAAGGCAGAAGAAAATAAAAGGTGTGTGTGTGAGAGAGAGAGAGAGAGAGAGAGAGAAAAAAATAAAGATAAACAGGGAAACCAAGACATTTTAATTCAGAGTAGGCTGCCTTGTCAGTTTTCCATCTACCGGCTCTTGAAAGCAAATAGATGTTTAAAGGACCCTGCCCCTAAATGCTGACTCCTGTTCAAATATATTGTCAGATTATAATCTAGCTACACAATGACTCTAATAGCCCTAACCAGAAATTAGATACACCTATCAGGCTGGTGTTGAAATGATGTGAAAGACCCCCGATCTAGAATTGGTAAATGCTATTAGGCTAGAGGGTGGTAGATACCCACCTTAGCGCCAAACTTTATTTGTAATTATTCTGAAACACCAGACATTTTGCAGGTCATACTCAGGCAAAACCTTCTACCGATTCAATGTATTTAGAACACAGGTATATTATTGCATATACCATGTTATGTAAAATCTGCATATGTTGTGTGCAGTGGGTACTAGGGCAAAACATAAATAGTCCATTTTAGTGCTATCCTGGATTATTGTCACTATCTTTTATTATGTCAGTTACAAACTGGCACACATAGCCACAAGGAGTATGTGTTGTACTGGCATCAGAGATTGGCTCCTGGGCTCCAATTTGCCTATTTCATTGGAGCTAAAGCGATCTTGTCATAGCCTTGTTGTTGCCTCTTTGAGTGATATATTATATATACACAAGACACATAACTGGTCTCAACACTCTAATAGGGTCAATGAATCCCGATTGTATAGTCCTATTTTTCAGCAATTTATAAATCGTCTATGAAAATTTATTCCGAGCTAAATCTAAAATACAAAATCTCATGGCTATAAGTATTTCAAAAGAATCTACTTTGCCTTCATTAAGTAAAAGAAATGCAAAGAAACAGGGTCTTCTTTTGGTCACAGTTATGTTATCCAATAAAGATTAGCTTCGTAGTTTACAATGCATTTTTGCATTCTGTGATGTAGACTGTTACAATAACACAAAATAGGAAAATATGCAAGAGGCTGAGATTCAGAACGGACAGACTACGCCTCTACATGAATGACTTTCCGAAAGTGTTCTTACTAACAATCTTTACTTCAAAGGAGCAGCAAGGTTAATGCACAAAAAATGGCTACCTGAATTCCACAGACTAGATTTGACATCACAACCGCTCAGAAGGTTTGATGTGTGCTCCGAACTGTATCAAAGAGTAAAAAACCTGGAACGAGTCCACTAACAAGATATCTGACTTAAACTCCCCCAACACCTGCAAAAGAAATTTAGTGTCCTTAACTTCGCCCTTTCTGCAGTCCCATTCTGCAGTCCTCGTCCAGTCAAGACTCCCATTGGCTTTCCCCTGAGCAAGGAGTACAGGATCTGGTCACATATGAGCTGCACGCACTAGGCACTACACAGGGTGAGAGTTTCACGAGCTAGGATTTCCTTGTTCTCGTATGTTTTAAACTAGACCTTTAATATCTGATCTGAGCCTATGACAAGACTGCAGAGACATACTAGTTTATAGGAAAGCTCTTTTATTCGAACCTGGTGCCCAGCAATTATCATAGTCTCAGGAGGAAAACAATCTCTCTCTCTCTCTCGCCTGGATTCAGTATCCCAGAGGGGACCGATAAACGGAAGCCAGGGTGGCGACCCTTCCAAGCGTGAAAATGGGATCCGAGAGACCCCCCCCCCTCCACGTGAAATATCGCGGATCAATTCCAGCACCACCACCTGGCTCAGGGAGAGTAACAATTTGAGGGACCCTCCTATCTCGAGCATTATAACAGCCAGCTACATAGACTCCCCTGCCACAGAGCTGCCTTCCTTCTTTTACAGAAGCCAGGTTGCTCCCTCGAGTCCCTTCCTCTTTCTGCTTCCCCTTCTAAGCAGACCCCATCACAGTCAGACTGGTGCCATCTGCCATGATCTGACTGCCGAGAAGCAGGCACTTTCTTTCTAATGTTTTTTACTGGAAAGATCAGCTTTTGCTTACCATCTTCCCCCTTCGCATGTGGAGCACCTCGCTGGGAGTTGGTGATCTGACGAGTTTTTTAAATTTCATTCAGAGCAGAGGCAGACTTTGAGGTTACATCAATTTTTTCCTTCGTTCTTTCTTTTCCTTGCCCCCCCTCCTTTTTTTTTTTTTTTTACAAAAGGAACTGAAAGTGTAAAAAATAATCCTTCTAGGTTGCAGGCATTCTGCAGAGTGCTGGAAAGGCTCACAATTACATGCCTGTTTCTATTAAGCAGCTCCATCGTCCTCCATGTGGGTGGTCTGGCTCTCAATAGGCAGGACCTGTCAGGGTCACGTGATGAATCCGAAAACTTTACCCCTTTACAATAAACTCAAGGAAAGCAAAGTAAACTAAAGTAACGTGCTATCAGCAGAGCCCTCCTGGGTAAACAGGCAGCTCCCTGCTCCAGACCAGTTTAGCTCTCTGAGGCAAACTCAGGAGACGGTCACTTCCCATGTCTGAAATGGACAAAGAGGACACAGAATCCTTCCTCTCTGTTCCTTTTAGACCCGTTCAGATCTTACAGACCATAGAGATCTTATTTAATCTTGTAACTAGCCCGAGTTAGTTTCCTCCTCATCCTCGGGGTTTCCAGTTGAGAAGGAGGTAAGATGTGAGAGGTGCCAGGTGTTGGAATGCAGTCCCCCTTGTTAAAATAAATACATGGTTTAATGTATATGAAGAGAAAAGAGAATGAGAGTTTTCCTCTGGTTAAATGTTTACCATTCCGCACTGCACTGGGTTTAAAAATGTTTGGTCATGCAAGATTTATGCCAATCCTTGACATTTTTGCTAGGGGTCATTAGGAAGTTATGTCTCCAAGGTGGTAAAACAGCACAAAGTCAGATGGTTAACCCACGAGAAACATATCTGATTATTACTTTTATCAGAACAGAATACACCCAATGATATTTTAAAAAATAAATTGTCTTGTCCATTTCCCTATATGATATAAGCCCTGTAAATATTTACTGAGGATTTATAATGTTAAGATCTTGTGGTAGCTGTGTAATATTCAAAATATGGAAGTTGTTTTAAGTATCTCTCCAGTGTTAGAGTGTTGCAGAGAATGAATGCAGAAGATCTCTCATTGAAGATATTTAATGTTTGGTTATGACAGATGTAAGATCTGCTTATTTTGACCAGCCACCACATTACACATTTAATTTGCTCACAAGAGCAGTGTACTCATTACAAAATATGTACATAGGGTATTTGAAGTATTAAACATGGACACCCCAGACATATGAAACCGTCCTGGCCGACTGTCAAGATTTCTTTAGATATGTGTTAAATTTAGAAAATATGTTTAATACTTTTAATTGTGTTCAGTGATTGAATGCAATTTTTGAAGCTATAAATAATACTCTTCTAGTCTAGCAATCTACAAGCTCTATCATGCCTACTATAAAATGCCATTATTTTAGGTCAATTTGCATTTTAGGGTCAGAATCATGTGTGTAGTATTAACTATTTTGGAGTTGTATACAACAAGCTGGTAGGGAATATCCCTGTATCAGAAGGATTTAAATAACAGTTCTGTGCAGCTCATTTGAATAAAGTGAGACCGGTCACATAAATAATGAGCAACATGGACATTTTGCTCATGAAACAAATAATTTTTTTGTCATGAAAGAAGGCATCCACATTCATACTGTATTAGGGATCAAGAAGGAGGAAGAGCATGGAAGAAAAAGTCTAATAGCATTTTTAAAGGAGTAGATGAAAAATATACCACTAGCTACAGCCTTACCACAAAGATAAATAATGGAGTTAGATGGCCAAAGCAGAAGACAACATGATGGTACATAGATTCACTGACTCAGATTATAAAGCCAGAAGGGACCATAGTTATCATTTAGACAGACCTCCTGTATAACACAGGCCATGACTTAATTCCTGTTTGAACTGGAGCATATTTTTTAGAAAAAAATCCAAGCTTGGTTTTAAAATTTCCAGTGATGGAGAATCCACCACAACCCTTGTGTAAACATGTAGGCGTGTGTGGCCTTCCCTTGCTGTCAGTCTCTGAGGGAGGCCATGCCTCTTGGCTGTCACACCTCTGAAATAATAGTCTTGGACAAGGGGGAAGTTAGCAGTCTCGGGGCTCAATCCCTCCAGCAGAGTAGAGCAGCGAGTGATCCAGGGGCCCAAGCCCTCAGACAGGGCAGGCACCAACAGTCTAAAGTCCAATCCTCAGGCAGGACAGAGCCAGGTATAGTCTGGGAACCAAGGCCCTCAGACAGGGTGGGGTATGAGCACACTCTAGGGCCCCAATCCTCAGGCAGGGCAGACCAGTTTATATTCTGGAGACCCCGGCCTGCACACAGGGCAGGGTACCAGCAGTCTAGGGCTCCAGCCCTCAGGCAGGACAGAGCTGGGAATAGTAGTGGTTTGGGCTGGATGATCCTGGATTGCCTGGATTTTTCTGATTAGGGGGCATAGTTTGCCTTGCCCCAAGGTGTATCACAGGTACGTTGTTTCCTGCCACCCAATCCGTCACTTTTTGGGGTTTACGGTGAGACCAGCCCTAAGGGTTCTCAACATGGCTGCTACCTCATTCAGGTGGCTCTCCCAGTGGTGATTGTTTATTACCACATCATCCAGGTATGCCGCAGCATACTCAACGTGGTGCCGCAGCAACTGGTCCATTAAGTTCTGGAATGTTGTGGGGGCCCCATGGAGACAAAAGGGTATGCTGGTAAACTGGGAGAGCCCACTAGGGGTGGCGCAGGGTGTCTTTTCCTTCAAGCCAGCCTCCAGTGGGATCTGCCAGTACCCCTTTGTTAAATCAAGGGTGGTAATATATTGTCCCTCTCCCAGGCAGTCAAGGAGCTTGTCTACCCACAGGCTTGGGTATGCATCAAATCAGGAAATGGCATTGACCCTCCAGAAGTTGATACAGAACCAGTGGGTCCCATCCTGCTTGGGGACAAGCACCATAGGACTCCACCTCTAGCTTAGACTTCCTGTTCCACCGTTTCCCGAATGTGGTGCAGGAGCGGCCGGGTTGTTCCATGGACAATCTCTCCAGGGTTGGTGCAGATGGTGTGGCAGACCTGGGTAGTCTCTCCCAGCATGTCTGCGAAAGTCCTAGGGAAAGCCTCAATGAGACACCAGGCTTGCTTCAGCTGTTCCTCTGAGAGTGTATCCCCAAGCTGGGGTGTCTTTGGTTCTGTTTCCATGGGGATCTGCAGTCCCAGTTTGGGTTCTGGGGGCTACAGGGTGATCAATAACCCTTCTTTTTCACGCCAGAGTTTCAGAAGATTAACATGGTAAATCTGGTGCTTCTTTTTCCGGTTGCGCTGTCGGGTCTCATAGTTGATGGGTCCTGTCTGGTGGATCACCAAATACAGATCCTGACAGTGAACTAGCAATTTTGATTCCTCAGAGGGGAGCACTACAAGGACTCAATCTCCCAGTTTGAAGGTCCGCACTCATGCGCCCCAATTATCTCCTCTCGCCTGGGCTCCTTGGGTGGCTTGGAAGTTCTTTTTCACAGCCAGGCGTTCTTGGAGCTGTAGTACGTATTGGGAGCAGACCCCAACCCGGACTCAGGGGTTACTCCATGTCTTCCTCATGAGGTCTAGCAATCCCTGCAGCTGACGGCCATATAACAGTTTGAATGGAGAAAATTTAGTGGAGACCTGCGGCACCTTCCAAATGGGGAGTAACAGAGAAGGAAGAAGTTGGACCCAGCAGCAAAGTTCTTCCAGGGGAAACTTCTGGAGCATGCTTTTTAATGTTCGGTTGAACTGCTCAACCAAACCATCGGCCTGCAGATGGTACTGCAGATGGTATACGGATGACCAGAGTCTTTTGATCTCCAGGAGGCTGCAAACCTCTTGGAGGAGTTGGGAAGTAAAATTCATGCCCTGGTCCATGAGGATCTCATGGGGCAGGCCTACCCTTGAGTGAAGATCTTTAGGAGTTCTGCTTCAGTGACCCAGGTGGTAGCACTCCTTAGGGCCATGGCCTTGGGGAAGTGAGTGGCATAGTACACTATCACAAAGATGTATTGGAAGCCCGTGGCACTCTTAGCAAGAGGCACCACCAAGTCCATGGCCACCCACTCAAAGGGCATGCTCACCAGTGGCAGGGGAACCAGGGAGGCTTTTGGTACCCCTGCAGGTGCCAACATTTGGCACTCTGGGCATGGGTCGCAGTAGCCTTTAATGTCCCAATGTACACCTGGCCAGAAAAACCGGGCCAGTACCCGGGCTCAGGGCTTTTCCAGACCGAAATGGTTGGCAGTGGGGATGCCATGGGCCAGCTGTAACACAGCCAGCCGATGGCAACGGGAGGCCAGTAATTGGGACTGGGAGTCCTGGGTCCAAGGGTCTCACTCGACTCAGTATAGTCAGTCTTGGGTGAGCTTGAAGCGGGGCCACTGAGTGGCCTGCTGTGGGTCCACGGCCACACCGTCCACATAGGCCAGTTGTTCATATGCATTGCTCAGCATGGGGTCATCTTTTTGGTCCTGGCAGAAGTCTGGTGCCATGTCTAGTCTGATGTCTCCTCCCTCGGATTGGATTGGTGCATCGTCTTTCACGGCAACCCGACCCTCCGGTGGGGCTGGCTGATTGCCAGGGTCTGGTTTGCAAGGGTCCACCTCCATGTCATCAAGGTCACTTCCTCAAGGTCCTCTAGACCTGGTTCCTCTGTTTTTTCTCATCAGGTTCATCCCCCTCAAGAGCCATCTGTGTGGGAGTTCCTTGGAGGCCAACAGTTTGTAGGACCTGGGAGAACTCAGGCTAGTCTCAGCCAAGGATGACGGGATAGGGCAGTGCTGGCAGGGCCGGTGCAACCCATTAGGCAACCTAGGTGGGCGCCTAGGGCGCTAGCATTTGGTGGGCAGCATTTCGGGTCCTTTGGTGGCGACCGCAGTGGCTGGATCTTTGGCCGCCCCAAAGACCTGGGACAGGGGGGCATGGGGAGGGCTGCCTGCAGCAAGTAAGGGGGGCCGCGGCATGCAGGGGAACCTCTCCCCGCCCCAGCTCACCTCTGCCCCGCCTCCTCCCCTGAGCATGCCGCCCCGCTCTGCTTCTCTCCCTCCCAGGCTTGCGGCGCCAAACAGCTGATTGGCGCCGCAAGCCTGGGAGGCAGGGGAAGTGGAGCGGCGACGGCGTGCTCGGGGAGGAGGTGGAGCAGAGGTGAGCTGGGGCGGGGAGCTGCTGCACGGCTCCCGGGCCGGGGGGAGCTGCCATGGGGCGGGGCGCCCCAGGGCGGAGGGGGGGTGGGGAGCTGCCATAGGGCAGGGGGGGTGGAGAACTGCCACAGGGATTGGGGGGGGGCGCACAAGGTGGAAGTTTCGCCTAGGGTGCAAAACATCCTTGCACCCGCCCTGAACACTGGAGCAGTGTCTGCATCAATCCGGCCACTATCAATGCCACCTGGGCCGTGGAATACACCTTTACATTCCCATGGATGCAGCGGAGGCTGATCTAACCTCAGATTTGGTCAGGACCTTAACAATGGAGTGCCTCCATTCAGGATAATAACAGCTAACCCCAAATCACCATGACTATTTTTTCATACTTTGCAGAACAAATAAACCAACCAGTGACGGCTATTCTACAATAAATCCATTGTTACACAGAACTAGATAAACCACACAAACCAGAACTGAAACCATGGGCTTTTACCTCAGAACACAAGCCCTTACCGCCTGAACTAAATGGAAAAAACTTTTCAAAGCAAAGAAGTATAGGGGAGCCCTTATATTCTCTGTAAGGTACAGCTGTAATTTTAAAGCATCTCTAGGTGCTGTTGGAAAAAGTAGACAATACTACTCCATCTTTTTACAGTATTCAACAGCTGCAAAATCTTATGAATTTCTCATTGATTCTAACTGGTAGCATCTTGCAATGTAAAGTTAATAAGGCTTTGGGGGAAACTTGCCTTTGGCAATTATTAGGTCAAGTAATCCAGAGAGAGACAATTTAAGTTTTTAAGTCTATCTCTGGAAGGCCCCATTAGACTCAAAGCTTTGTTAATCTCTTAAGGGATCTACAAGATCAGTGACCTAATTTAAAGACACTGCTAACATGAGAGTCTTAGTTTAAGAGTACTATGAAGATTAATAAGAGATGAGTGTTGTTGGAGTCTTGTTTGTAGCAGCCTCCCCCAAAATACCCTCCCCGCAGATTAATAGGGGCCAGATGCTAAAACAATATGAATGGACATAGCTCAATTAAAGTCAACAGAGGCAAGCTGATCACAGCTGATGGTAGAAAGTGTGAGGACAAGGAATATTTGGAGTAGTGAAATGCAAGAGATGGGCATGTCTCCATCTCCCAGTGGCTCTGTGACGTGTAGCTGTAGAGTGGATTTTTTGTGAAGAATGGTTCCTTTGACAGGCCCACATTTTGGGCACAAGACTTTGGAGCAGGCTGCTCACGAAGCACTGAGGACCTGGCCTCGTCCTGAAAGAAGAAAAAGAAGCATCATTGTGGATCTGAGTGAGTGTTGGGGTGTTTTTTTGGAACTCCCAAAATGTAGACTCACCATGGACCTGATAGTACGTTGGTCCTGAGCAAGGGCATGGAGCAGACAAAGATTAGTGCAAAGGATATCTCAGGGAAGATATCAGTTCCTACACAGCTGCTCCTTTGGTACTGTTCTTTCAGACCCATGTTCATTTCTCAGAGCCACAAGGACTTGAAACTTGGTTCTCATGCATGGGAATTGTTCTTTCCTTTCCTGTTATCCTGAGTTATGGCCTTCATTCATCCTCCTTCCAGGTTTGCCAGCTGGATGGAAGATGATCTCACCAGATCTGAGGCTTGTCACAACTATTCTCACTGCTATCTGGGATACAGTCTGAAGGTAATTTTGATGGTCCTCAGATCTGGGGCTTCTGTTACATAATCTTCTAGGCATAATGGGCTTGGCACAAGTTCTATATAGGAGCCTCTGGGGTCTACTGGATCTTATACCTTTTCTCCCTGAGCCTCTTCCATGTCTTGGGTCCAACCCTCTTCAGGGTTACCACCTTCTAAACCTTACGCTTCTTGGTCTCCTTGGCCAATGTGGGCCACCACTCTTTCATTTAGCCAGCAGTTGAGAGATAGATATCCTAGCTCTCCCAAGGCTTTGCTGACACTGGCTAAATCTCCCAGACTTCCTAAGGAGGGGTCATTTTCTTTGAACAATGCTTCCTTGGTTGGTTCCTCATTGTGAGGCAGAGGCCTCTAAAAAAAAAGAGATGGAATTATTAAAAACATCTCCTTTTCTATATTTTGGAGTTAAAACATTATATAATGCAATGCAGCATTTAAGCCACAAGGCTTTGCAGAAATTCTCACCAACAAAAGTCTTCTGGAGCCTCTTAGGGACCTTTGGCTCCTGTCTGCGTCTCTTATACCTGCACACCAAAAGGTAAGCTACACCAAATGCCTCAACACAACTTTCAAACATTTCTACAGCCACTCAACGTGTAGGTCACTAGTATTTCAGATGACCATGATAGTGCAAGTTCAGGAAGAAATCTTAGATCCCAAGAAATCTTGACAAAGATCCCAAAAGAATAGACTTGTCTTGGAGGAAAGCACCTTATTAGTGACATTGTAGTTTAGAGGTGCTAATTACCATCAAGATATGATTGTATCTCTGAGATAGTTCCTTGCTCTATTAGATAGCCTACCAGAAAAGGCAGAGGCTAAGTCCATTGGAGAAGAGGGATAGCGAGGTATGTGTGTGGTGCTTCTGATATGGCAACTCATTGTTCTTTCTGTGCTTAAGAGTTACTCTTTGCCTGAGAATTTTCACACTAAGATGGATGATTTTCCTTTTGAACAGCCTCATTTCTTCAGTGACAAAGCTGAAGATGCTCTAGAAAAACCAAGAGGCGCCAAGTCAGTTTTGAGGTTCATTGGATGAGCTCAGCCTTCATACTGGACAAGATCTATCCCCATTAGTTATCACTGTAAGGCTTCCTCATACCATCTTCATACAGTTTGCAGTTAAACTGTTGATTTCATAATCTGTAGAGTTGGCACGCCCAATTATCCAAAAATTATCTTTGGATAATTGAGGTTGTGCTGTATTTCTAAGTATATTGTACATTTGCTCCTTCCTATGCTTAATTTAAAAGCTTTTTGTGGACCTGTATAAGCCATCATTTCTTTGGCTTGCTAGTGGGATGTGCTCACCGCCTATGATTGTGCATGGTTATTGATTCCAGGGAGGACTTAGGTTTTGTACATGTTAAATAGCTGGTATTCTAGAAATTTCTGGAAGCATCACCCTTTGTGTACTATCAGGATAGCCTCAAAGTAGAAGCACTGCCAACTTCATCAAGAACTCCTCAAAAGGGGACAAAAAACATAAATGGTCCCATCATCACACACTAGACTTTGCTTTTGTTGAGACAGCGGAATATTACACAAAGATACTAGCTACTCCTCCTCCCCCTTGCTTAACTGGAATAATATCACGGGGAAAATAATCTTTTAACCTTTGTGTGATTGCTTTGGTAAAGTAGTACACAAGCAGCACAATGCATTTGTCTCTCACGTCTGATAGGACAATCATACACATATTGCCCAGCTCCATTCCTTTCAGGTTTCCTCTCAAGACATCTTATGTTTTTTTCAGCATACTGTAAAGTGGATCTTCCTTCATGCCTGTATATATTGGGAGCAAGTTTCTCACTGAAGTGATCAGGGGACGCTATTTGCCAATTTAAGAAAGTTCTTTATATTTCACCCTCCATTTTAATGTTCAGGTTGGTTCATATGTCTACCTATTCTACAGACATACTTCATTTTATTAGAGTGAAGTTATACATGAATCGAAAGGTTACTCTGTAGAAACAATATTCCAGGGTCTCAGGTCTATTGTCTCTCAACAATTACATATCAGAATTGCTCAGTCTATGAGTGAAGAGATGGCAGCCCCGCAAAATCCACCCAGGCTGGGTTCTTTCCTTCAAGTTTCTTCACCAATAATAATGATTCTGCAATTAGAACTTAGTTTAACAGTGTCTGATAATATGCAAGCAAAACCAGAATCCATCTTATTTTCTCCTAACTGTATTAGGTTTGCGGTAGTAAGAGGAGTGAAAAGTAATAAAACATTTTTGTCACTAAACTAAGCACTGCATGCATGGGGAAAAGATCTGTTGAGTAATGTGGCATTTTACAGTCACTTTTCTGACCAAAACTGAATTTTAATAATTTAAATAGCACAGATTGTTCACACATTTCTGCATGTAGAAAGGCAGTGCTACCTTTTACCTCTTCCATCCACTCACTCATCCATCCAACCATCAATAACACTTTATACAAGTCTCCACTGTGTGCAGTAATGATTAAAGTACTCTGCATGTACATGGAGTACTTTTTTATTGCCTCTTTGTATTGGTCATTCATATTAACTAAACCCATAATATCAATGGGAAACCAATGAGAGCAGACTGGTGGTGTCAAAGACAGTGCTAATTGAGTCACATGTCCCAGTTTAACTGAAGGAACTCTTGTTTGTTCTTTTTATACTTATTCAGAAGCATTTCAGAGGCTCAAGATTTTTAAATTGTCCCACTGCACTTTTTCCATGCTAAGGTACAGATTACTTCATATGAGGTAGTAATTAAAGAATGTGGATTGGAACCTCAAGGATGTACATCCATGGTGTTCATCAATACATATTAAGCCCAGTCCCTGTCTATTTTAATATATATTTTGGACAATGCAGTTTGTACATCTTACCAGCATTTAATGGAAACACTATAAGAATTTGGGTATTACCTTTTCTTTTAGATGACTGCATTCTCTGTTCACGTCTAATACCCAATAGGGGAACAGAAGTGCGAGGATATACTGATTGTTTGCAGTATTGTATCCATGCTGGTTCCCAGGATATGAGAGAGACAAGGTAGGGGAGGTAATATTTTTTATTGTATCAACTTCTCTTGAACATACTGATGGCACTTTGAATCTCTCTGAATGGGAAAACTGAAGGGTCATGTAAATATTGAAATACGGAAAATAAAATGTTTGTTTTACTTCTAGGTGAAAGGCAAAACGGGATCTCTTAGGGACAAAATTCTGCCCTTGTCTTTGTGACTGTGAAGGCTCCTTTCACAGTGGAACCAGCCTGGCTCAACTGCAAAAGAAGAGGGGAAGGTAGGATTACAGTCAGCCCTACAAGGTACAACAATACCCCCAGCTAGTATGGAGCTCAGCTCTGTGGGCCCCACTGGGCAACAGTGTGCAGGAATGATTGGGAGTGGGATCTAGACAGCCAGGTAGGGTTGGGAGTGGGGCCAGGGATCTGAGAAGAAGGGCTATTTGCACTGGGCTCAATTATGGCATTGCCACAAGCCCTGAATTAGGGACAGTGTGTTGCTGCACTACTTCTGCAGCAACACAAGTGGGAGATTGCGACTCAGAGGTTTACAATGTCCCTCCCACTCTCCCCACTATTCTGGGGAGGGAGAATGTTGTGCTGTGTCTATATTCAGCACAAAAAAACCCGCACATCTAGGTGGTGGCATAACTACACTGATGGGTCCATTGCAAGGCTGATCCAAGGGTTTGTCCACTCCCCATCCCCTCCTGCTCACCCCGTAGAAGGAGAAGATGAGTAGCTCTGTGGAGCCAGCATTCCCCTCCTTCACTACTACATGTGATGTGATGTAGGTGTCACAGTTCAGGGCAACTGCACCCAGAGGTGGCACAAGCCCATTGGGGGCCCTAAGCAGGATTTTTTTTGCTCCCAACACATAATAAGCAAATAGAGGCCCCCTTAAGTGGCTTGGGGCCCTAAGTAATTGCTTAGTCTGCTTATGCCTACCGCCGGGTCTGATTCCCCCTCTATGGGCCAGCAAGGGCTCACACACTCTAGGCTTCAGGCTCTCAGCCATCACCTCTCTTGGTTGGAGACATGTCTCTCTCTCTCCCTCTTGACCAGGGTATTTTCAGGCTGTACAGTTCCCTGACTATGCTGGGATATCCCCAGCAAAGGACAGACCTAAAAAGTCCTGTTTTGCCTTCTCTTCAGAGATAACATAACTGTGGGCAATTACACTGTTTACCACACAGCTCTTTCTAAGCAAGCACTTTTATTCATAAAGGTGAAAGCATTACAGAAAAAAACATATTAAAAACAATTAAAGAACCTACACACATGCTAATAAGCTTACCAGAAATCACCCCTGGCTCCAGCAAGGCCTCTGATTGGTGATTAGTCCTTCAAACCCACACGGGGTGAGGTCACTAGTTAACAGCTTTTGCTCAGAACTAGCACCCCCATGGCTCTGGGAGTCATTCTTTTAATCTGTTTGGGTCTTTGAAGCCACTGGGATAGGTGATCAGCCAGTCCCTCTCAAAGCGCAGCTTCAAAAGAATGGATCCAGAGGTAGGTCATTTGCATTCCCCTCCTCCCAAGTATTTCCTAGGAATCATTTTACTTTCTTTGTCTAGCACATTATTTCAAACAGTCCTTTGAAGCACATAACACATCCTAGGATTTACATTAGCTCTGCCTTCTCCTTAAAGAAGTTCCTTATAATCCTGCAATAACACAGAAATAGTTGCATTTTTAATACAACGAACTCTTAAAATACTTAAACTTAAATTCAAAAGGTTAAACTTTATTCAATAAGGTTTAACTAGGATATTGCAGGATACTGTCGGATTTGTCACAGAAGATAGCCAGCACAGGAGCATAAAGGGGTGCCTGGGCCACAATTCATTCCAAAGTATAAATGGTGTTTAGTCCAAATTGGAAAACAGGAATTGCTGTACCAGAAGAATCCAATGGCCCATCTATTCTGTATCTAGTCTCTGATAGTTACCAGTGCCAAAAGTTCAGAGGAAGACATAACTCCCCTCTCTTCAACGTGCACTTAATTGTGAAATTCTAGATGGGTAAGGGAGGGAAAACTTCCTGGCCCCAGCTGGTGAGTTTATGCCCTGAAGCATGAGAGCGGAAAGATAGTTAGGATAAAATGACAAGAACTAAAAGTTAACTGAAGATTTTTTTTCATAGAAATGCCAGCTACTCACCTGAAAAATATCATGCAGTCTTGCATTCTATGGCTTCACTGCCTTTCAATTTCATCTTGTTCCAAAGGAATAGGAGCACCCACTTGGCCTTCTGTATACCATTCATTGAATCTGGTTAAAAATATGGTACTTCTGTGGTATAGTAGTTCCTTTCAACAATAGCCCTTTATTTTGTATACAGCACACAATAAAAAAAGCAAGAATAATACATCACAAAATATGCTTTCTGCATTTATTTTGGCAATTGTAGTTTCAATGTAATTATTTATAATACTTAATCTGCTAATAAATGGGCTAATGAAGCCTTAACAATATGAAAGCTCACTATAGAAGTCTGCTATTAAATCTTTGCTAAGAAGTGGGGAAAACTGATTTAAAAAAAAAAAATTGTAACGTGTGCAAATTAGCAAGTTTATATTCTATATATTATTGAGCATTTTCTTCACAGCTGTAGCAAACTGGACAACTAGCATAGGATTTCCTAAACAGGTTAGTTCTTTCAGCAGATGAATATGGATTTAGGAATCTGTTTTGAAGGGTTGTTCATTTCTCCATATCTTATTATTGTTACCAATACTGTAAATTTCGATCTTTATTTCTGGAATTAAAAAATTACTACAATCATTAAATAAAAAAAGACTAGAGAAAATTGAGAAGTTACTGCTTGATCATGTCTGAACAACTGATACAGGAAATGCAATTCGCTATTAGGAATATTTATTTTTAACTGTTAACCAATTCATTTAACAGTATTGTTTTGAATAATTTAAATTATCCTATGAGATAGAGCATAAAACCAGGGAAGTAAAGATAAGAAAATTATTCATATTTTTTGTGTAGGCAACTTGTGATTTTGTCACTATGCATAGAAAAGAAAAAAAGCTTCAAGGGATTTTTGCAAATTACCGCAGATAGCGTTTTTGTACTAATCAGAAATAAAGATACATTTGCGGGCCAGTTTCTTTGAGATGCTGAGCTCCTGCAACTGCCATTGACTTCAGTGGCAGTTCAGAGAGATTAGCACCTCACAATATCAGGCCCTAAGGTAACAAAAAGTGATGATTTCTGTCTAAGTAAAACCATCTCTTCAAAAATACCTGCAGGCATGTCACTTTGGGCATTGATCCTATCAGTTTTCACAAGCTAAGCAGCATCAGGGTAGGTCAGTGTTTAGACAGAAGACCTGCAAAAAAACCTCTCAGTACTATAGGCCTAAATCTAATTCTCATTTACTTCAGCTACTGGGTCTTATGTGAGGTATTTCTGATGATTCAGTAGATAGCAGTCATCCTTCTGAATGGGCCTAATCATCTGCGGAAATTAAAAATATGTTGCTATTTTCACTATTAGTGGGGTTACCCATTTAAGGATCACTTCATGGTTCATTTATTATTTAATAACAGTTTCAGTTCAAAATAACATCAGAATAAATTCTAACTGTTCAGAGATTTTGATTTATTAAGATCTATGCCAAGCTCCAGGTGCATGTATATGAGCCATAAAAATAATCTGCATAAAATGTAAATGGATCAAAATCCACTGTCCTCTCCCCAAAACCACAATGTCCACAAGCAATGCCATCTCCCCAAGTTCCAATTTCCCCATTCCTCTACATTCAGTTTGAATACTTTTATAAAAATGCCGTAAGGGCTGAATGACACAAAATTGCACTTTAAACTATTGTACAATGACTTGCCCTGAACTGCACTTGGAAAAACTCTTTCTTGTCTACTGCGCTTATATAGTATCACTAAAACTTCCAACCTGTATTTGCTCAGATTATTAGTTAAAACAATCTTTTTGCTTTGGATAAAGTCATTTCAATGATTTGGCATATTGACACTGAGTATCTAGCTTTGGGTACAGAAAACAAATTCAGGCCTCAGAATAAACATTTTTGGTTAGTGCTGCTGTTTGCTCACTGCTGCTGCTGCATCAAAGGTAGCTTGAAAGATGACAGCTTTAAGGAGTTGCAGGGAATGACATGAAGGGGGAGATACATGAATAGTTTTATGCCACCGCTTTTTAAGTTGTAATAGCTTAATATAAAAAGCTCCTGTGCATCTGCTACAAGTGAAAATTTGTCATTAGGAAATAGCTCTTAAGACAAAATAATGGTGTCGCTTTAATGGTGAGTGTCAGGGTATCTTGAGTATCTTGATCTTCTGTTCAGTGCTAGGTCTCTTGTTTTGTTGACTTTTTTTTTTTTTTTTTAAAGAGCAATAGCCCCCTGCTATAATGGATTATTCCACCAGGAGGAAAACTAATCTCCTCTTCACCTGCCAATCAGGACTCAACAGTGTTCCAAGAATTCCACAAGATGACACTCTTAGCAAAATAAGAGGTCCAGAACATTGGGGGAATCCTCCATGCGGACTGGCTGGAGAGGGAGTCATGATTTATGAGAGTTTCACATTGCTCTGGAATGGTGACTGAGATTTCAGCACCTGTGCCATAACAGCCCCATTTTTTCCTCTTTCATTATGAAATAAACTGTTGACCTATAAACTGAGCAAAACTGACACGGAAGATATATATGTACCACCAGGGAGTCATTTTTAACTCTCGCTCCTTAATAAATGTCTTTCTGGAGTTGGCTCTTTTAAGTGGAAGGAAAAGTATAAAGTGCATTGAATAAGAAAGCCATCATAACTAGAATTCCTTTTACCTCAATTTAAATTACTGCAGAAAGTAGAAACTCCCCTTGTAGTTTACCATAGTCTGATATTCATATGAAACCATGTTGAAACTGTTTTGAATATATGCTTTTAAGCATTAAATTGCTTTTTTAAAAGCAAAACTGTAATATTGCGTATTAAATTTTCTCAAATAAATAAAAATTCAAAAAGAAGAAAAATAAAAAAAAAGTTACCTTGGGTACCACAATACACAGATACAATCATTAGGAGGTAAATTTAATAGTATTTTTCATTCCCTTTTATGTAAGTATCATATATTCAGGGCCATATAGGCCCACTGCTGCAAGGCATAAATAAACTAAAAGCCGGATTCTGTCACCCTTAGTCATGTTAAGTAGCACCTCACTTTGCAAGTACAGTAGTCCCACTTAAACCAATGGAAACACTTATGCAGAAAGGTGATACTGAATATAATAAAGGGTGGCAGGATCTGGGCCTTATAAAATAATAGTAATTGTTCAGATTCTGTCCTTGGTTAAACCTGTACAACACACTGAAGTGATTTGGTTGCAGAAGTGCAAGATAACAGAATTAGACCCATTATATTTTTTTATAAAATGCTTGGAGGCTGAGGGCCTGAAGCACTGAGGGTGCTGCTCAACATAAGGGATAGAGCTGGCTGACAAATGGGGAAGAGGGGAGGGAGAGAAGGGAATTACAAACATTTTTAAAAGGTTTCAAAGTTTTCAAAGAACAGATTTTTTTTGTTTTTCAAAAACTGTTGTGAAGTTTTTAACCTACAAAAGTGTTTGTTTTAGAAAATATTCAGTTTGAGCTTTTCTTTGTTCTCCCCATTTTTCACTCTCTCCCCGTTTTTCTCTCCTCCCCTCACCCCCCCTTATTTCCCTTCCTTTTTCCATCTGCTATTGAAAAAATGAAAAGAGCAAAAAAAGATCAGAAGGAGAGGAACAAACAACTTATCCCAAGAGCCTAAAACAACTTCCCTGATTTTGTTTTACAGTTTTCATTGTGACACACATGGAGATATTTGAAAAACCAAGTATTGTGAATTTTTTTTTCCCCAAAAAAGAAGCCATTTTTATTCACAAAATTTCAAGTACCTCTAACAAAAGTTTCATTAATCTATAAAACTCCTTCTATAAGATATGTGTTTTTAAATGACTGGAACAAAAGGACTAAATTCTCTGCTGCCTTATATCATAGACAACTCCAGTAAAGTCAGTGAGGTTGCATAGGTTACAAATCAATGGAGAATTTGGCCAAAACTAAGTACCAGACCACAGCTGTGAAGCAGAGCCTACAGTATGGGAGGGCCTTCACAGTCCTGTAGTTTCAGTAGTCCTTAATAATGGAGGAGCAAAGGGTGGATAAAAATTAGATATGGGAGAACCACAAAGTGTTTCAGAGGCTGTTTTGGAGTGACACCTTTATGTTTGGTTGCTAATTTGAAGCATGTTTGGGATAGGGAATCTCTCTTACCTTGGGCCCAATACAATGGGGCCTTGATTGTTTTTTTGTTTTTTGTTTTGGTGCCAACACATACAAATATATACTATTAATAGTGTTTTGTGCAGATCTGAAGCTTCAGAGAGAGACTGTCTTTTACATTGTGCCTAACACAATGAGGCCTTTTTGCACTACAGCCAGACAAATAAATCAACACTAACAGTTAATAAATGTTTGGGTGCTGCTTCTACAAAATTCTCCAGTCTGTGTTTGTAAAACCGGACTGGAAAACTCATGTGTACAAGACACCTTGTGAGATTTCCAGTACTTCCCGTTTCTGAGCAGGCTGACAATCCTGCCTTTCTCATGGCATTTCAAAACTTCCACTTCCAGTCCCGGCAGGAACCTGGATGTACAGAGCTATGCAAAAATTTAAAAAAAGCAATTAAACTTTTTCAAACCTCCACAGGGTCTGCTTTGGGTCTCCATTGAGCTCTTATTTGATCTAAACTGATCCCTCTAGTTCTGCTAATAATTTTGGGTGTGACACAATTAAAGGGGGAGGTGATAATTGTTTTCCATGGTGAAGAAGCAGAAGACTCCAAGGGCAAAAACCCAAAAATAAAGCAGAGGCTTCTTAGGGATCACATTAGGGATTAGGTCCTAACTTTAAGAGGCAAATAGCACTGATTAATGGGTATATTTGGCTAGTACTGGTTGAGTGGTTTTCAATAGTTGCCTCAGCTTAGTGCTTCATGAAACTAAGCTGCAGCTTTGTAATGTAAAGGCTGCTTTTTAACAGTCAGTAGGCATAAAGCTCTACAGAAATGAAGGGTGCCTTGGAATGAATTTGGGACTCATGGAACACTATTGGAATTAGTTTAAGACTTTTTTTCTTTTTAAAAAAGGTTTATCTTTGAAGAGGAAGAAAGAATTTCTTTGTGTTGCATAAGCTCATGTAAGGATGAGTTTACTCCTTATATATGGGAAATTATAAGGAGCATATGTGAGGTACAATTTAGTAAAGGCTGTTCATTGCACGTCACAAAGAAAAATGGATGAGAAAATGCTATACACTATATGTCAATCATCTTAATGTGAGACTATACCAAAAATCCATCAGAAATGTTGAAATGCCTTTCCGTACAGTGTGCTACTTGAAATGTCTCAGGCATAAACCCTGAAGAGTTCTGGTAAACTTAAACTTGTGCACTATCGCCTACAGCCTAGATTTTTAAAAGTGGGTGCTTAAAGTTAGGCACCTAAACCAATAATTTGGTGCCTAAGTGGCCAGATTTTCAAAAGTGATGAGCACTCTGCAGCTTCCACTTACTGAGACTCTGGTTCTTCACCATTCAAGTCAATGGGAGCTCCATTATTGCTGTCAATCAGTGTGGGTGAAGAATTCTTTTGAAAATCTAGCCAGTCATTTAAGGGCCTAAATATGGTATATAAGCATCAATTTAAACTCCTACTTTTTGAAAATCTTGGCCTGCAGACTTTTGGGTAGTGCTTGAGATTTTGTGGTGGAAGCAGAATTACAAAAAGTTTGAATGTAATACTTTCCCTGTAATCCACCAGAACTTTGCAGTAAAAATAGAAAGTTTGACTCCACCTGGACTTCCTTTTGAGGATTATTTTTTGTCAATAATCACTTAATTTTAATCAGTTAATCAATCACCAATTGATAGGTCACTCAGCCTATTAGCAACTTATCTCCCCCTGTCCTAAAAATAATATTACAAACATTTATGAAATCAAATAGCAAGAGAAGGATCATATGATGATTAGATCAATTCAAGTCACAATTTATAGGCTGCTTTTAATTCTCATTCAGAATATTTAGTAATTTGAGTGGGAAAATAAGTTGAGAACCACACTAGGTCCTGCCCATTATGTAACTCTCCCTTCTTCTCTTATTCATTTATAAAAGAAATTAACCAAAATAGGATTCTTAGGGAAATGTAACTCAGATACTGTAGATGACATCCTCATAGGAGAGCACCTTCTCTGACAAAAGATCTTTTAGATGTAAAATAAACTGGAGACACTGAAATGTTAGAAGTTGGTACTAACTTCTCTGCAACTCCTTAAAGCTGTCATCCATAGTGCGCCTTAGGTACTTTCTGGTCATAAGATTATTATTTTCATATCACGTGGTGATCTCTATCAGTATTTAAGTATGTGCTTAACTTTAAGAATATAAGTCGTATCACTGAAGTCAACGAGACTACTCGTGCACTTAAAAGATAAGCACATACTTACGTGCTTTGCAACATCAGGGCCTTAGTTAACCGAGAAGCCACCGTTGACCCCAATCCTGCATTCAGAACCATACAGGGGAACTCTTGCAGGCATACAAAGAACAATGCCTTTGATGGCGCACCATCAGAGTCCAAAGTTTTGAATGGGTGGATCCAATTGTAGGATTCAGGCCTTGGATGCAAATTTAGGGGTGAAATCCTGGGCCTACTGATAACAATGGCAGCTTTGTGTGGCTACAAAGGACAGCTCATGTGGATCTAACCACCAAATTCTGCTCAGTTAGATGTAATTGGGGTCACATGCTCATGAGTGAGATTAGATTGTGACTCTTAATTTGTGTATGCTGTGTAAAATGGTTTACTATGTTATTTTCCTGTGAATGACTTCAGTGGTTGCAATTATAAACTTAATTTGGGTATTTCCTGACTTTAGATCACTTAACAGTGCATCCTCAATTATCTCAATGTAGTTTCTTTTTAAACCAAATTAATTTGTAATGGGACATAACAGCACATATATTATTTTCCTCTGTATGATGAGTTGATCTATTTGGAGAATCAGAACTCCAAAAGCAAATTAAGAATGGATTTGCTGCAGTACAAACTCCTTATCCTGCATGGCGCTATATTCTAGGCAACAGCACTCCACATGAGGCATAAGCAAAGCTAAACAGAGATGACAAACCTTTCAGCACACCCAGCTGCTGGCAGTCTCATCCCACACTCTCAACCGATGATAATGGGAAAAAAGTTCTCTCACTATTACACAAAGAGCCATTTAAAAACTAAAGAGTTGAAGCGGCTAACTGTTCAGATTGGACAGATGCTTCCAATTTTGTTAGAAAAATACAAATGCAAGTCAGAGTAAAAGCTACATGTGTCTTGTATCCAAATATTTACACATAATGAGCTAATCTATGGTCCCGGTTCTGATTGCTTTGTGCTTCTCAGTGCAAAATGACCAGAAAAGTTGCTCTAGTGGCATAGCTGGGGATTCCTCTTACACAGTGTGGCTGGCTCTGTGCCATCGTCTCCCAAGTCCCCAGTCAAGCAGATGAGGTGGACATTGAGCTTTGGTGATTTTAAGCAAGCAGAATTACATTGACTAGAACAGCCCTATGGGGCCAGTTAGAACAGCCCTAAAATTGCTGTATCATGCAGCAGAGGCCAAAACAATCTCTGACAGACTGTAGGATCAAGATGTACTCCTGGAGGAGTTCTGCGCCAAAAAAATAAAGATTCTGTGCATAATATTTTAAAATTCTGCAAAATTCTACATATTTTATTTGTGCATCTTGTCATACACAATAAACAATGCAGACATTCCTGCTGCCTTTAAAAATCACATTGCTGTCCTGCAGCAAGTAATAACTCCTTCATGAACTTCCACCAAACCTGACATTTTGCCGGGAATAATATGGATTGCTTTCAGAAGTGGTAGGGCTGCTGCACCATCCAAAATGCTGTAAAGTTTCAAACACTAAGAATACATAAGCCATCTCTGGCTCCTGATCTGGGAACTTAACCTTAAATCCAATAATTCTTATATTCTGGTTCCTGATTCTCCAGTTCCTCAATCTGGTGTTTATAACCTTTAGCATCCTTCAATATTTCTTCATCAACTGTCTCACATGTTTTAATGGAACTTCCAGCCATCCAGATGTAGCCTAGAGTTGAATCATCCCATCATTGAGACTTATGATGAATTATTCATTAATATTGGCCATGGTGCTTTGGGGGACGTCCTTGTGATAATGCAGAATATCTGTACTCTGCTTATTCATATCAGAACATTTCTGTAGTAGGTCAAGCAGAGACAAAAATAAAAGTCTTAAAAGTTGACACTATCCCTCACTAAGCCCCAGATGTAGTAACACTTACAGGGTTAAAGGAATCTTCTGCTGAATTTTAATTCCTGGATGGCCTGGTACTATTAACAACAATATAAGCACATAGAAACAAAATACAGTTAAAAAAGAAGAAGAAAATGAGAAGAAAGATAGTCCAAAGTATTTCCCCTCACATCTAGTAAACAGGCAAGCAATTCAAGTGGCATAGAAAACCAACAAGAAAATTGTGGTTTAAATTATTATTTGTATTACTGTAGCACCTAGGTGCCCTGGAAGGCACTGGATCTATGACATGTGCTAATATTATCTACTTTTACAAAACTGAATTCAATGCTGGTGAAAGTCTTCTGTCAACAGAATAGGTACAGCCTGCTACCAATCTCAACCTGGCGACCTATACATGGAAGCCTCTATATGCCATTAATAATCCATTGGATCCTTTAGTCCCACATTCACTGCCTAGGATCATTTTAACAGACTAGCTTTAATGCTTATTCACTGACACTAAAACTAATTAAAACATACCACCACAATTGGGATCTCAAAGAGCATTGTGTGTGTAAAACATTAATTATTGTGTAATTCACTTTCTGTCATTTTTTTTTACAAGATCTTACTTATTTGCATTCTTGCCCCATTCACCCCAATTGCAATATCCTAGATCTACTACTTTCCAATGGTCTGCCTGGGAGTGGTCATGTATTCTTACGCAGCTAATCAGGATTAAAGTTTCACATCTCCAGTACTATTATCTCTGGTTGCATAGATGCCAACCATCAGTCCCTGCATCAATAATTTAGAGTTTCTGACATCAATAATGAATAATGTTAAGATCAAATGCAAATTTCTTACACTGAAAGGGGAGAGTTGTTTTTAGTGTGTCAATGGGAATTCCACTTGAAGTGCCACTTCATAGATGGGGGGCACAACATTTTGGGGGTTGGCAGTGTTTTTGGTTCCAAGAGTCACTGGTCTTTAGATCATATCTCACTGTTGCTATGGTATCTGGCTGAATCTTCATCATACTTCATTCAATACCATTATATATCCTAGTAGCAAGTTAATGATTGACATAGGATTGCATAACCCTACCCTTTACATTTAGCAATGCTCATTTATCTTGTCTGCCCTTGAGGAGTAGATTTTTTATATACATCCCAAGCAGAGACTCAAATAATATGTTTTTTTTTAAAGTTGGCATGATTTTATATCTATATCTATAGATATAGATATTCACATTTTAAATAACATTCTAGTTCAGTGGTCCCCAACCTTTTTTGTCTGGCAAGCACCAGATGACGAGCCACAGAGGATGGTGGCGGTGGATGAGCATCCGCTGAAATTCCACCAACATCAATAGGCGTCACTGCTGAAATGCCGCTGACAAGCAGCGTCATCCAGAGGCGTCACTGCCGAAATACTACTGAAAATCAGCGGCATTTCAGTGGTGACGCATCTGAATGACGCAACTTGTCAGCAGCATTTCGGCGGATGCTCGTCCGCCGTCCAGTACGCGGGTGCACTTAGACACCCTGGCAGGCGCCACGGCACCCACGGGCACTGCGTTGGGGACCCCTGTTCTAGTTATACTGAGAAAGCTTAATATTAAATAAGAGGATGTTGTAGCGTGTTCTAAAGGTGGTAGGGCTTTGGATTATTCTGATTTCTTCTGGGAGCTCATTCCACAGCCAAGCTGCCTGGATGGAGAATGTTTATTTCAACTTCATGGTGGTATTTAGCTTTGTGAGCTGCATGATTGCAGAATGGTACAGATGACTTTGTGGGTCCTGGAAGGAGAGACTATCAATTACTTTCAAGATCAGTACTAAGGTCAGTGGAGAGATTGGTCCATGTGATGGGGTAGCTGCCCATCACTGGCTGGCAAAGGGTTAATAGCAGCCCGTGGAGTGGCTGTGCAGAACCCAGCCAACCAGAGGAAGGCTTAGAAGCAGTCAATCAGGCCAGGCTGGGCCCTATAAGAAGGGCTGCAGGGCAGTGAGGAGCTGAGTCTCTCCCTGGAGCTCGAGGGAGCAGGACTGGCTGCCTGTAGAGAGACGTACCTGGGACAGAGCAGTGCTGGGCAGGGTCAGGGGAGCAAGCAGAGCTCCAGCCTGGTTGGCTCCCAAACTGAGGCCTTGATACAGGGGTTGAGTAGGTATTGGGGGTATGGGGATGTGGTCCAGGGAAAGCAAGTAGTGGCAGAGAGGGGAAGGAGAGGCAGTGAGTGGCTTCCAGCTATAGGGTCCTTGGGTTGGGGCCCAGAGTAGTGGGTGGGCCTGGGCATCCCCCCCCCTTTGCCCCACTGGCCGCAGAGGGAAGTGGCCAGCCAAAGGACTGCAGTTGTGGTGGTGAATGTGGTGCACTGCACATGTGGTGGAGAATGCGGGCACCTAGTCTCTCCCACCCATCATCCACCCCCCACTACAAGGGGGAGAGTGAGGATGGTGGGACTATTGCTTGCTGTGGAGACAAGAGACACTAAGGGTGGAGAAATGGGGATGGCCCATTATTGGAGGGCCAGTGTGGCCCAGCTTGCTGAACAGCAATGGGGACTGTTCCAGCTGCTGTGGGGGAAGCTGCATGGACCAGCCAACCAGAGGAAGGCTTAGAAGCAGTCAATCAGGGCCAGGCTGGGCCCTATAAGAAGGGCTGCAGGGCAGAGAGGAGCTGAGTCTCTCCCTGGAGCTTGAGGGAGAAGTACTGGCTGCCTGTAGAGAGATGTACCTGGGACAGAGCAGTGCTGGGCAGGGTCAGGGGAGCAAGTGGAGCTCTAGCCTGGCTGACTCCCAGACTGAGGCCTTGATACAGGGGCTGAGTAGGTGCTGGGGCTATGGGGAAGTGGCCCATGGAAACCAGGTAGTGGCAGAGAGGGGAAGGAGAATCAGTGAGGGGATTCCAGCTATAGGGTCCCTGGGTGGGGGCCCAGAGAAGCAGGCAGGCCTGCCACCCCTTTACCCCATGGCAGCTGAGAGAAGTGGCCAGCCAAAGGACTGCAATTTGCCCCTGAGTGAGGGGCTGGACTAGAGGCTGCAGTTTACCACTGTGGTGACAGGCTGGGTGAAGGACTACCGGTTCCCCAGGAATGGGGGACGATGGAGTTGGGACACAGCTGGATGGCCATGCCCTGAAGAGGACATCACGGTCTGGGAGCGATGCGGGTCCCAACAGACAGCAGAGACTGTGGAGAAACAATGATGGAGAGTGAGAGACCACAGGAAGAGGGTGACCTGTTGATGGACAGAGCTAATTCCTGGACCAACCAGCAGGAAATGCCATGGTGGTGAGCATGACCTTTTACAGTGTACCAGAGTGATGTGTTCATAGTGGCCCACCCAGTTGAGGACCTGGACTCCCACATTCTATACAGATTGAAGCCTCTCAGTTGCTTCCATTTTTTGCCCCACAGACAATGGGTTAGAGTAAATCAGACTAGAGGTGATGAGCATTGTGGGCAGATCTTGATCCAGGAAGAAGAGTGTCTGTTGTCACCAGGAAATATAGTTAGCAAGTATGTCAAAGTATCTTACATACTATAAATGTACTTAAATCCCACATCTCTGAAACTCATTTGAGGGATTTTTGATTGTGACTACAAACTACTGGTACAAAAACCAAAACAATGGTCACATTAGGGAAGAAAACTACTAGAGCCTCCCCTGGGATAGTGATTGGGGTGTGCTATAGACCGCCGGGATCTAGCCTGGATATGGATAGAGAACTCTTTAATGTTTTTAAGGAGGTAAATACTAATAGGAACTGTATGATCATGGGAGACTTTAACTTCCCGGATATAGATTGGGGAACAAATGCTAGTAATAATAATAGGGCTCAGCTTTTCCTAGACGTGATAGCTGATGAATTCCTTCATCAAGTAGTAGCTGAACCGACGAGGGGGGATGCCATTTTAGATTTGGTTTTGGTGAGTAGTGAGGACCTTGTTGAGGATATGGTTGTAGGGGACAACCTTGGCTCGAGTGATCATGAGCTAATTTGGTTCAAAATAAATGGAAGGATAAACAAAATTGCATCTGAGACTAAGGTTTACGATTTCAAAAGGGCTAACTTTACTAAATTAAGGTGACTAGTTAGGGAAGTGGATTGGACTAACATATTTAGGGATCTAAAGGTGGAAGACGCCTGGGATTATTTCAGGTTGAAGTTGCAGGAGCTGTCAGAGGCCTGTATCCCGAGAAAGGGAAAACGGTCCTTAGGTAGCAGTTTTAGACCGAGCTGGATGAACAAGCGTCTCAGAGGGATGATTAAGAAAAAACAGAAAGCGTACAAGGAGTGGAAGATGGGAGGGATCAGCAAAGAAACCTACCTTATTGAGGTCAGAGGGTGTAGGGATGCAGTGAGAAAGGCCAAAAGCCGGGTAGAGATGGACCTTGCGAAGGGAATTAAAACCAATAGTAAAAGGTTTTTTAGCCATATAAATAGGAAGAAAACCAAGAAAGAAGAAGTGGGACCGCTTAAAACTGTAAAGGGAGTGGAGATTAAGGATAAGCTAGGCATGGCACAATATCTAAACGAATATTTTGCCTCGGTCTTTAATGAGGCTAATGAAGGGTTTAGGAATAGTGGCAGAGTGACTGATGGGAATGAAGGTGCAGGGTTGGAAATTACAGTATCCGAGGTAGAAGCCAAACTTGAACAGCTTAACGGTAGTAAATCAGGCGGCCCGGATAATCTTCATCCTAGAATAAAGGAATTGGCGAGTGAAATTGCAAGCCCGTTAGTGATAATTTTTAACGAATCTCTAAACTCGGGGGTTGTACCATTTGACTGGAGATTAGCTAATATAGTTCCTATTTTCAAGAAGGGGAAAAAAAGTGACCCGGGTAACTACAGGCCTGTTAGTTTAACATCTGTAGTATGTAAAGTCATGGAAAAAATATTAAAGGAGAGAGTAGTTACGGACCTTGAGGTCAATGGCAATTGGGACAAATTACAACATGGTTTTACGAAAGGTAGATCGTGCCAAACCAACCTGATCTCCTTCTTTGAGAAAGTAACAGATTTTTTAGACAAGGGAAATGCGGTGGATCTAATATATCTTGATTTCAGTAAGGCGTTTGATACGGTACCGCATGAAGAATTACTGGTTAAATTGGAAAAGATGGGGATCGAAATGAAAATCCAGAGGTGGATAAGGAACTGGTTAAAGGGGAGACTGCAGCGGGTCGTATTGAAAGGTGATCTGTCGGGTTGGAGGGAGGTTACTAGTGGAGTTCCTCAAGGTTCGGTTTTGGGTCCGATCTTATTCAATCTATTTATCACTGACCTTGGAACCAAAAGTAGGAGTGGGCTGATAAAGTTTGCAGATGACACGAAGTTGGGAGGTATTGCCAATTCGGAGAAGGATCGGGATATCCTCCAGGGAGATTTGGATGACCTTGTAAACTGGAGTATTAGTAATAGGATGAAATTCAATAGTGAGAAGTGTAAGGTTATGCATTTAGGGATGACTAACAGGAATTTTAGTTATAAGCTGGGGACGCACCAGTTGGAAGTAACGGAAGAGGAGAAGGACCTCGGAGTCCTGGTTGATCGCAGGATGACTATGAGTCGGCAATGTGATGTGGCTGTTAAAAAAGCTAATGCGGTCTTGGGATGCATTAGGCGAGGTATTTCTAGTAGAGATAAGGAGGTGCTAGTCCCGTTATACAAGGCGTTGGTGAGACCTCATTTGGAGTACTGTGTGCAGTTTTGGTCTCCCATGTTTAAGAAGGATGAATTCAAACTGGAACAGGTACAAAGAGGGCCACTAGAATGATCCGAGGAATGGAAAGCCTGTCGTATGAAAGGAGACTTGAGGAGCTCGGTTTGTTTTTCTTAACCAAACGAAGGTTGAGAGGAGATATGATTGCTCTCTTTAAATATATCAGAGGGATAAATACCAGGGAGGGAGAGGAATTATTTCAGCTCAGTACTAATGTGGACACGAGAACAAATGGATATAAATTGGCAGTCGGGAAGTTTAGGCTTGAAATTAGATGAAGGTTTCTAACCATCAGGGGAGTGAAATTCTGGAACAGCCTACCGAGGGAAACAGTGGGGCGAAGGACCTCTCTGGCTTTAAGATTAAGCTTGATAAGTTTATGGAGGGAATGGTTTGATAGGATAACGTGATTTAGTCAATAGGTCAATAACGTGCCGCCACTGGTAATTAGTACCGAGGGTCAATGTTGGGATATTGAAAGTCTTTTTCCTGAGCGTCTGGCTGGAGAGTCTTGCCCACATGCTCGGGGTTCAGCTGATCGCCATATTTGGGGTCAGGAAGGAATTTTCCTCCAGGGTAGATTGGCAGTGGCCCTGGAGGTTTTTCGCCTTCCTCCGCAGCATGGGGCAGGGGTCGCTTGCTGGAGGATTACCTGCTACTTGAAGTCTTTAAATCAGGATTTGGGGACTTCAACAGCTGAGTCAAGGGAGAGAATTATTTCAGGAGTGGGTGGGTCAGCTTTTGTGGCCTGCATCTTGCGGGAGGTCAGACTAAATGATCATAATGGTCCCTTCTGATCTTAAGTTCTATGATTCTATGAACCATTGTCCTTATTAATATAATGAAAGTGTTGTTTTAGGATTTGAGTGATAATGTAGGGTGCAGGGGGAGGAAGAAATGACAAGTTTTGCACATTTCCCCCTGTACCACAAAATGTGATTCTTAAGTTTTAGTACAATCAGAAACTGACAATACCCTTACTTCCTGCTCCCCCCCGGCCCCCTCATCCAGTGCATTGTGCCCGAGTAGGGGCACAGGATGTCGTTACACTTGGTTACTCATGTTGCATAAAGGTTACAGAAATTAGGCACAATGCTGATCAGTCTCCTGTTTGCCTGCAGACTCCTATTTTACTGACCATAGAACTTCACAGTAGGTTTACTACCTGTGCCAGTATTTACAGGTGTGCCTGAATACCAGCTCACTTCAGTCCTCAAGTTAATTTGTTTTCTGTATTGGCCTACATGAGGCATTGAAGGACTTCAGAAGTGAATAAGTCCAGAGGAAATAGGCAGGCTCAAGGAATTAAATTGTGAATGTAACACTACTTGAATCATTCCATTTCAGCACTCTTTTATAACACTCATTTTCATGTCAAGGAGTTTGAAAGAATTTAATCAATGTGAATTTCTGCTCCTACGTTAAGGAGTCATTCAGGCTGTGCACTCAGCATGTGAGGAGTGTGCAAATTGTTAATGCAGTGCTTGCAAAGATACTATGCAAAACAGAAAGCAAGAATTGGTTGTGAAAAACACTTTTCTCCAAGATGGTTCTTGGTGAATGTACCCATTCACTGGGACTTCTTTAAGAAGTCTATTTTCACAACTAATCTCTATTAAAGGTTTGGTAGCTGTAGTCTTATCAGTTACCATTGTTTTTAACCACTTTTAAAATATCTCCTGGCTTCCTTTAATTTATGTAAATCTTGGATAGCGGCTTGATTATAGCAAGTTTCAAAATATCAAAACAAAATGTTAAGACACTAGCCAATTTCAAAAAAAAGTCACAAAGACAAAACCTAATATTCTCAAAGGGCCAGCTTCTCATTTACACTTAGGCCTCTTTTTACCTTCTGGCAGGATAAAGGGGCCTTAAAATACATGTAAATTTAGCCCCCTTTGCGCTGCCAGAGCACTGTAAAGGAGCCTTAGCATAAATAAAAATCAAGCTCTCAAAAACTGCCTGGCTTTTGATTAAACAAATCTCTCTATATATACACTTCTCATTCACTGCAGTTAGCAATGTATTATGAAGCACTCCCTTTCCAGCTTTAACAAAAACAAAAAAACCAACAACTTAAATATCCTGCTTTAGAAGAAAGTAAAACTTTAATGTACAAAGCTCTGTACCTAGAACTAAGTGTTGTAACTCCTGCTAAATGCTATCAAAGGTAGCTGTTCAAGGCAGCTCCATATTTGAGTATGTGTAGATACAGTAAATGAATGTAAATATGCATAATTTGTCTGAATCAGTGTTAATTCAGGATTTCTCTGGTTGCAGTTGTAGATGTACAAAGTGATGCCTGGTTTTCTCTTGCAGATATCCCTTACAGTAATTTCCTTAGGAAGTGAGCTCACACTCTCACATGGAAGGCCTTTTACAAAATGGTAGTGATCCAGTTACTGCCAACTACAGAACACAGGACTAAACTACCTGCTTATTTATTTATTTTAACCACCAAATTATTTCCTTTAACCATTTATCAGCTAATGAGTCCTTTTTAAACTTGGCTCCTAAATAATGTACACAGTATTGTTTTACTAACAGCCTCCAATTAATGGACACGATAAAGATGTAGGAATGTAAAATCACTAAAGAGTGGCTTTTGGCTTCTTTTATTCAGGCTCAAATGGTTTGTGGTGCTGCTGTTACCAGTGATGAAAGACATAAAGCAGACTAAAACCACATATATTTTCAATACCAAATTCTGACATGGTATGTGTATGGATGCACACTTATAAAAGAGAATAAGTGCTTGTGCAGGAGTTGTCAAGTTGGAAAAAGCTACTGTTCACCCAGTAGACAGTGCAACTCTCTCCTTGCACCTCAGAAAACCTGTGGAAAGTCATGACCATTGATGTTGGACAAATGAGAGTTCATAAGCTGAAAACAGGCATGGCCTAATTACTATGAATGTGTAAAGACCAGAATAAATATCTCCAGGCTTACAGATAGGTTGGCTCTATCAGAATGTTAGGAACCATAAAGATAATAATTGGAGATATACCAATCTCCTAGAACTGGAAGGGACCTCGAAAGGTCGAGTCCAGCCCCCTGCCTTCACTAGCAGGACCAATTTTTGCCCCAGATTCCTAAGTGGGCTCCTCAAGGATTGAACTCACAACCCCGGGTTTAGCAGGCCAATGCTCAAACCACTGGAGCTAAGACAGAAAACATTATAATGCCACTATATACATTCATGGTACACCTATACATCAAATATTGCATGCCATTCCAGTCACCTACCTCAAAAAAGGATATTTTACCTCTATTTGGCACTAGTGCAACCGCTACTGGAATACTGTGTCCAGTTCTGGTGTCCACAATTCAAGAAGGGTGTTGATAACTTGAAGAGGGTCCAAAGAAGAGTCACAAAAATTATTAAAGGATTAGAAAACAACCTTATAGTGATAGAATCAAAGAACTTAATCTATTTATTTTAACAAAAAGAAAGTTAAGGGATAATTGGATTATAGTCACACGGGGAACAAATATTTGATAATGAGCTCTTCAGTCTAGCCTAGAAAGTGAAAACATAATCCAATGGCTGGAAATTGAAGCTAGAAAAATTCAGGTGGGAAATAAGGCATAAATGTTTAGGAATGAGTGGAATTAACCAATGGAACAATTTACCAAGGGTCATGGTGAATTCTCCATCACTGAAAAAAATTTTAAAATCAAGTTTGGAGTCTTTTCTAAAAGATCTGCTCTAGGAATTATGTTGGGGAAATTCTATGGCCTGTGTTATACAGGAGGTCAGACTAGATCAGGGGTAGGCAACCTATGGCATGGGTGCCGAAGGTGGCAAGTGAGCTGATTTTCAGTGGCACTCACACTGCCTGGGTTCTGGCCACTGGTCCAGGGGGCTCTGCATTTTAAATTTAATTTTAAGTGAAGCTTCTTAAACATTTTAAAAACCTTATTTACTTTACTTATAACAATAGTTTAGTTATATATTATAGATTTATAGAAAGAGACCTTCTAAAAACGTTAAAATGTATTACTGGCACGCAAAACCTTAAATTAGAGTGAATAAATGAAGATTCGGCACACCACTTCTGAAAGGTTGCTGACCCCTGGACTAGATGATCACAATTGTTCCTTCTGACCTTGGAATCTTAAGAGCTAGGAGACGGGGACCAACATAATGGCCGCCTTCTGTCTTATAGCAGAGCAGACACCAGGAGATGCCAGCTGGGAAATGCTGGCCTGCTGTGAAGCCTGAAGTCTAATTAAGGATAAGATGCCAGTTCGGGGAGAAGCTGGTAAAGGCCCCACAGCGTGATAATCAACAACTTGGCTCTGTGACGTTTTGACTATTGTGCAGATGAGTAAAGGGTTTTGTCACCTCCTGCCCTGTAACCTTGGGTGCCTTTATGCTGTGCAACATTGGTTCAGAGTCCACCAGAATAATTGTGTCTTGTTGGGTGACATGAAGAGTCCTTCTGGTCCTGAGTCTTCCCAGATCCTCCCTCCCCAAGTTCTTAACTATCAGACACTTGGACTTTTCCCCTCTGGTTCATCACCCCCAAAGTCATGGAACCAGCCCAGACATCAGCTTACTCCACACAGTTTGGACAACAGAGACCTACTTGGCGTAAAAATAAACAAAAAGTTTAATAGGAAAATCATAATTTCAAAGATGAAATAGTCAGGGAAAGCAAACATATACAAGTGACACAGAAAATAAAAACAAAGATGCAACTTCAGGCTTCACAATTTCAATTTAGATAAAATCCCCTTTCTAATACAAGTTACCTAATGCTTCTGAACAGTTTCCCTAGCTTAGGGGGGATCCAACATATCACAGACAGCACCTGCCAAGTGACTGTCCCTCAGTTTCTGGATGAAGACATCAGTTTCAAGCTTCATTCTTAAAAAGGGCTTTTTCTTCCCCTTCCACCCAGCATGGTGACTCATGGTTATTCAGGGTGGGGAAGTTCTAATCAGATGTTTCAAAGACTTCTTAATAACTCTAATAGACCAGCATTTGTCTTTTCCTGGGTTGTACGATGCTAGGTGCTTGGAACAAGTTTTATTTGGTTGCCTCTCTGCCAGAATGCATCACAAATTATGAGCACAATTTTCTGTATACACAAATAAATAAATTCGTAACCACTGTCTGTATACATAGCTCATAATGATCATTAAGGTTAGAACATTACAAGATTTCATATAAGACTATAACATATTTTATAGCACAACAACATATACAATCAGTTGATTCAACTGCTTATTCTTTAGGGCTCAGACCCCCTATTCTCCCCTTGGGGAGTTTGGACCCTGATTGTCACAGTCTCCAGAGAGGAGAGCTGACAACTTCTGCTTAGGAAGGACTCAGTTCCAAGGAGCAGAGCTGGGGAGACTCCTGGGTAAGGAGAAAGTGTGGAACTGACTAATACAGCCTCATTCCAAAGAGAAGAGCCTGGGATTCCTGTTTAGGGAAGGACTAAAGTGGTAACCCCAAGAAGGAACCAGGAGGGGTTCCCTGGTCAGAGGCTGTTTTCAAGAGCAGGAAAGAAAAACAAGTCTTCTGAAGGAAGAAGTCAGAGACAGCTAGTTGGACTAAGCAAGCCCAAGGTGACAAACATTCACTGTAGTATTAGAGTGAGCATCTACTTGTGCTTATGGCTGCCATTAATAAATGGGACTGTAAACAGAAAACTGCTAATACACCACACAGTTACTCACTAACCACTTAAATTTATAACACAACCCTTTCCCCAACACCTAGCTGAGATTAAGAAATGCAAGTCTCGTGAATGTCTTTTTGTGCTGTAATTGTTTCATTTATGTTATTCAAGTTTCTTCTTTATATCAGAAGCTTCTTTCGTGAGCCTCTATAAAACCTATTATTATTTTTAAAGTTCTGTTTATTAAGATTTTTTTTCCAAAGAATGCACTACAATGAGGAACTCACTGGTAGAACAACAGCATTTCAGTTTGAAACTGCCAATGCATTTAATGCCTACCGCCTATATTTAATTAAACTAGGCAGTGAGCACAACACAGAATGCAACTTCTGTTTTTGAAGATGGTCCAGTGTGCATTCCACATGGGACTGTGTGTGTGGTCTTTTCATGGTCAGAAAACAATGTTCTTCTCATGTCCTATGTTTTCTATAATAATCTGCAAGCTGGCTGTGTACCCATCCAAATGCAGAACACAAGTCATTTGTTTGCCGATTACAGTGAAACTCAGTGTGCAGCATTGTGTATTATATATGCTATACTCTTAAGATAGTAATATATTGTAACAGAATAATTGCAAATACTCTGCAATTTTGCTTCTAATGTGCACCTGTCAACATCACTAGATAATGCTGCCAGAGGTTTTATTCTGATTTAGAGAAAATGTAGCATTTGTAACTTTCCACAGTTTTAATATTTGATATAATTATTATGGTTTTGATAAATCAAAATAGCTTACTTATTAACTCTCTCTCTCTGTTTTAAATTTTGCACAAAATAAGCATAGGAAAGCTAAGAAGGATTTTCTGTGCTACTGAAGGGGAGGAAACACAGCATAAATGGAAAAGAAGAATTGAAAGAGAACTGTTCATCAGCAAGTCACAGTCACCAGCCGAATATTCCTTCATTTGAATCCAGATGTCATAAATCAGCCAGAATTTGCAAATGATCAGAACTAGAGGATTCAGGAACGGGAATGTTCAAGACACAGATAGACTGAGACTGTAAAGGAAACTGAGGAAGCTCTTACGAAGCTGGGAACTGGAATAATCTTAATGATTTGGTTTCAAGGAACTGAGATAATTTTTTTGTTGAGACCCAAAGACTGGATCTTTTGGAACTCTGTTTTTCAGTCATGAGAATTTATGGCGTCTTCAAAAGAGCGGACATATTTTAAGGTAAAATATCTTGATCTGAAACTCTGACTTTAACTGGCTATTTAAAAATTATTTTCCCCAGGTATTTCTTGTGAAATTTGATTTTATTCAGAAAGGGTACATGTGAACTGCCACAAAATCTTAAACTCACAAACTGACAACAGTGGGTCACTTAACAATACTACTAGGAGGAAGCATGCTCTTGTGCTCAGACCATACACTGTGTTAGTACAGCTGGACTTGAGTTTTTCCCCATGCAGGGGTAAGGATCCCTCAGTACCTAGATCAAGATGACTAGGACTTCAGCACCCTTCCATCATATTTTTGATAAGCTGGCTAAGAAGATGTGAAAGACACCTCTTACTTCTCCTCTTTTGCCCCAGATTGCATAGAAAAAGTACATCTTATCTCCCACTCCCCACATGACAGGTGGGTGGTAGATGCAGGTCTGACCAATGGAAAGACCTGTTAAACTCCAGATATAGCAGTGCCTTGAGAGCTCTGCATTGCCAGGTTTACTTACTTTCCGTAAAAAGTGATGTCCCCTAACTCATCAGGGAAAACTGCTCCTTGTCATTAGAGAGGAGATTTTTCAAGTACCTAGATACATGCTAGGAACAGAGTAACACAAGGCCACAATCCATCAAACAACAAAGGACCATAATCCATTCAAATTCAGTGTAATGATTTTTTTTGTGTGTGAATAAAAAACTGACAAGAGAAATACAGAATGTAGATAGTATATTATATAAATGGGGTGGGAGGGGGGCAGATCCTCACACTTCAATGAAGTTATGCTGATTTAAAAAGAATATTGAGCCAGATCCTCAGAGGGTGTAAAAGTTTAAAGTTCACCATGAGGCATTACTTAGGGTATGTCTACACTTGAGTTGGAGGTGTAATTTCTAGGTAGATGTATGCTCAGTAGCTTTGATTGAGCTAGCAGGCTAAAAATAGCAGTGTAGCTGCCATAGTATGGGCAGTGGGATGAGATAGGCACCGCAAGTACAATCCCGACCGGGACCCTACATACTTACTCAGGTGGCTAGCCCTTCCCGCTGCCATCACTATACTTCTATTTTTAGTGCATTACCTCGATCAAAACTTGTGAGTTTATGTCTTTACACAACCAGCTCAAATGTAGACATACCCTTAGACACACACCTGAGGGGACGTGCCACTTTGAGGATCTTTATATTCCAAAATTTACATACCTCAAAACTCAGGCAATTCTAAGTTCTTATCGTTAATATTTCAATCATCGCTTGTCCACAAAGCACATGGGGGAATTTTCTATTAGTTTCTTTTGGCTTTATATGTTTATTACATATGCAAATAATTAGGCCATGGTTCTATAATTGATCGTACATGGGTGGACTGCTGCTCTCACGTGGGTCATGGTGTAGGATTGGGACCCAGAGAAGGGACTGTCTATTTATCAGCATTTATACAGTCCCCAGCACAATGGGGACCCAAACCTCTTTTGGGGCTATCTGGTGCTACCTAAATATAATAATGGACATATACTTAGACAGCATGAAAGGAGTGCATGACAACTCAGTAAAAGATACATACCCTGACCCTAACTGTTTACAACAGGATTTTCCAAAGAGCTCAAGTAGCAGCCTAACCCTGGTCAGTGGAACCACTGAGTTCAATGAGAGCAGAGTCAAGCCAACACTGTGTGCTTTTGAAAATACCACCCCACCAGTAAATGGCCTTGCCTACACACAAAGTTGCACTGGTCTAACTAAATTAGTTTAAAAACTGATTTTGGTCAAACTGGTATCAAACCCCAGATATGGGCATTTGTCCTCCACTGATAACTGTTCCTGAGCATTAGAACCTTTATTTTTAAAAAGTTGTCTTTTTGAGTTATCTGAATGAAAAACAACAAAAAAATTAATATCTGGGGAACAATTCTAGTTTTTCTTTTTTCACTATCCAAGAATTCAGGCAGCCAAAATTTATTTTTTAATCAATTTTTAAAAGATGTCATGTTGGAGTTGATAAGACAAAGAAATTCTAGCCCAAAGGGTAATTCATAAATGAGAATAAATTAAAAAAAAAATCCCAATTCCTGAAAAAACAAGATTTGTCTGAAATTGCATACTCATTTATAATCCACATGCTGAGGTAGGGTCAGTTCACAGCTCTGAGATCTGCAGCTCTGTCCTCCCTACCTACCTCAGCCCCATAGAAAACCCCATAGGAACAGGATCTGTGTGGTGGATGGGGAGATAAAGGTAGGTTTGTAGGATGTCCCATGGAGGTTCTCAGACTGAAGCTGTATTCTTTGTTTATGGGCCTTTTAAGTGAAGTCCTGGAGGCATGTCTAGCATGGGGAGACCTTGGTAGCACAGCTCCATTGAAGTCATATTGCAGGTGAGGATAGGGAGGCACTAGTGTGTCAGAACCCTCATGGAAGCACAGAGCCTTTGTATGAATATCTCTGGATGCCTGTGGATCCCTTTGGATCCAGCGGGTTTGTGGGCTGGATCCATAAAGTATTCCATTAAGGAGGTGGGGGGAGCTCCACAAGGGTATTTTCCTTTCCCTTAGCTCCCACCCATGGGTTTTACAACAAAAGGGGCGATTCGATCTACAATTCCTTAACAGTCTGATGATAAAGGTCAATATATGCAAAAGCCTCTTATCTGTACAAAGTCTTGAGAAAGAAAACAGGAAATCATGGAAACGTTTCTTGTCTCCTTAATCCTAGTCAGAAGTTTAAAATTTCTGGGATAACATTGTTAGCCATTACAAAGTGTGAATTTTGTATTATATTTAGGGTGACCAGATGTCCCATTTTTAAAGGGACAGTCCTGGTTTTTGGGGCTTTTTCTTATATAGGCGCCTATTACTCCCCATCCTCCGTCCCGTTTTTTCACAGTTGCTATTTGGTCACCCTAATTATATTAGAGATAGCAAGTTCCCATTGTGCTATGGTTTCAAGAGAACAGACCATAGCAAGGGCAGTTTAGTTTACTCCAGGGACATGAATTCCATATGTTTATTTTGATTCGAGTTTTCTTTTTAAAAAGCAAATTGAGAACTATAAATGAAAAATTAAAATTGTATGGAGTTAAAATGCTATTGTTAAAAACTCTCCTACATCCTATGGGCCAGATCTGCCCACAGAATGTAGAAATGTTGTTTTGTGTTGTAGCCAATGGAGTTATACATATTTATATTGGCTGAGGATCCGGCATAGTATTTTCCCCTACCTCCCAATATGTAGGTACACTCATACACATTTCTCTCCTCTTGCCAAGTATAACTTGGTATTAAGATCTTGTTCCTATCTATGCTCATAAGAAAGCATCACATTTTTATATATTTCAACATTTTAAAAACACTTAAAAAAACTGTTCAAGGAACACTTTTCTCTGAGTCTCTTTCCTAACTCCTCTACTGCAGTCTAACTAAAAAAAATCTAAGATGGACATCAGGATTATAGATGGTAAAGAAGGATTGTCCTAGCCAGCCACTTCCCATTCTACTAAAATGGAAAGCGTTATGTCTGGGGCCACCCTGGTTTTATTGACCTTGAAACCACTACAGGGACAGAAAGTGACTCTGAAGCTCTGAGCATAAATCTTCTTTGTTGTGTGTGTGTGTTAGAATGTCATCTTTTGGGATAATCATCCAAATGTGGTACCTAGGAGATGTGGCTGATTCAATCTTTGTGCTCTGGGGTGGTCAGCCTGCAATTTAAAGATTCACTGGCCTCATGCAGATAGCCACAAATTGAACAGCAACCATAATTACAAGAGGCTGTTCCACTAATCCATGGTTAACAAATGTTAGTTAAAAGATAAATAAGCCTTATGCAAGCACTTCCTGGAGCTATATGAGTCTTGTGGTTTCATTTGCTTTGACTTCACTCTTCTTTAGAGGGGAGCAAAAAAAAAAAAAATGAGAAAGTTTTTGTACCGTACCGTCATTTCATTACAATGATTAGAAATCACAGGAAAAAATTACAAAACTAATGATTTTGTTTGTATTTAAAATGGAAAAATAAACTAGTTCACGTCCAGGCTGAGCTTCAGCTAAAAGCTGCGTTATTAGCTTTGTTGTCTATCTTGTTTCTAATCTCCAGTTGTTTATAATGGGCAACAGGATGGTCTTGGGACATCTTAACAGCAAGCGTACAAAACAAACCTCAAAAGGACTGGTTTGCCTTTGTAGACAAGAGATAGAAACACACTGTAAATATGGTTTTTTTTCCCTTTCATCACATTTATTCTCGGGCTCGCTCTTCACAAGGAGTTTATTGTCTTAAATGACCTACATTAAGAGAATTTTCCCAGTTACAGTTTGCTTCATTCTGCTGAAAGTGACAAACTGCCTCAAACTTCAGTGCAGAGATGCACCATAGAGCTCGAGATTAAACATTAACACAGAAAGGCACGCATTGCCATGCCGCATCAGACTAGCGGCCCATTGAATACTGTATTTTGTCTCTGACATTGGCTACCACTAGATGCTTCAGAGGAAGGTGTAAGAAAACTCCTAGTGTAACCTACTTACAAGGGAAGTTTCTTCCTAACCTCCATTCAGCTAGGGGTTGGTTGTTTTCAGTTCTGAAGAATCAGGCTTTATTCGTTTACTTTTTTTATCCTATCTAATGTAATGGTGGATGTTCTCATTATCCATATAAATGTCTAGTTCTTTCTTGAATCCTACTAAGCTCTTGGCCTCACACACAATTGGGATTCTGCCATATCAAAACATTGCTTATATCACCAGGGAGCTTTGCAGTTATGCAGGAGGGATGGGGAAGCAGGCAGCTGTGCCCCCTAAAAAGGATCTGAACACAAATAAAGGGATGCAATTGATTGAAACTAGTCACTTGCTTAAACCTCCTTGCTTAAACTTATAAACATTTAAAAACTTGGAGTAAACAGCATATGATAGAATAGACTGAGTACAGTTAGTTGTATGTTATTCCTTATCCCTAACTCAGAGAACTCCTTCATTTCATTTAAGACTAGCACCAACATATACAGTACACTAACATCCAGTCACTACACACTATTTCTAGAAATGGATGAACTTCAAAAGGTTTGTTTTGGATAAACCCCAAAAAGTTTGGATTCTAATAATCTGAATACTTCTTTCCTTTTCTTAACCCATTCACTTATTTCTTCCCTTCCTTTGACATCAAATTCCTTACACAAGCCACTCATCCTTACCATCCAATCCTGCAACTTCCATGGATAAATTTGTTTTCTCTCTCTTGGCTTCCCTTGCCCTGATACCTTTACTTATTTCATTCCCATTACAGCAGCTCAGGCTCTGTGCAAATACTGTGCACCGTGGAGACTTTCTTGGTCAGCGGAATGACATGAATTCTGAGGCACCTCTGATTGCCGAAATCACAGAATGTGCTAGAAATATGAATGCAGATGCTGACTCTAAGCTCAACAGCTGTGCTATCCATTATATCATAACAAGTAAATGGAAGGGCAGCCTGACAGGGGAGAGGATGACCAGGAGTGTTTGTAAAAGAAGAGAGCTCTAGGGCTCTGCTGGGAAGAGGAAGATTCTCTTCTGGGATGGAGAAAGGCAGTTGGGGGAAAAGATGCATTATGAGGTTTATGGGGGAACAGGATTTGAGGAAACCTTAAAAGGTTCTTAAATGGGGCTCGGTAAACAGTAGTATTATTTTACATGTATATAGTGCATTCCCTTAGAGGCTCTTAAAACGCTTTACAGTCAGCAAGTATCATAATTCCCCAGTGAGGAAGTAGAATATTACTATTCCCAATTAACGATGAAGAAAGTAAGGCACAGAGATGGTAAGGGATTGATTTCAGAAGTGCTGAGCACGACAGCTGCCTTATTCACTAATGCTCCAGTGCTGGTCTATTTGCTGTACAGTAGTACTCATGTTAAAAGCAGACCACATGCCAGGGCATCTCAATGAAGCAAAAAGTCCATATTCTGGGTGACTATATCCCCTGAACTATGAAAATGGGCAAGAGGGGGAGAAGATAAAAGTTAAAAACACAAACATTGCTGAAGTTCCCTCTAATCATGTTTAGGCTTAAATCCACTTTTCAGTGAAGACAATGGGACTCTTGCCAGTGGCTTCAATAGAAGCAGAATGTCCCAGGTTGAGACATTAAAGGTATGATGGGAATCTTTTCTCTGGATCAAACCCTAGACCAATTTCAGCCTTAGATGTTTATCTTACAGTGCAACTTAAAAAAAACCAAACACAACTCTGCCACTAACCTTTGCAAGACTACTGCCTACATGGGGTAACAAACTCATATCAGACTATTAGAACTCCACACAGAGTTATACATTCACTAAAGATAATACCATGCTTAAAGATAATATGGATATTTGAGGGGCCTTCCCATTCAGTGTAGACCATTTATTTACTTTCAGAAAGCAGAATGAAAAAGTTTTGAAAAATTGACTGGGACATCCGCTTACAGTTTCATGTGCAGCTGTACAACTCGAGATCAAAATGTATACCAAAACACACACTGATCAAATCCAAACAATGAACCATAGCAGCTGTTGATAAAAAGGACTAAAACATTGTTATGAATAACTGATCATCAGCAACTTCTCTCTAACTTTCTCAGGTTATCTGCCTGGCTGCTACTGAATGTACTAGGTAGAACACACCTGCTGGGCTGCTAAAAGTACCAGGTACCTTCTTCCATTCCCTTGATTTCAATGGTATGTTAATTGTTGAGGGCCAGTACAGCTGGTGTGGTATAGAATCAGCAATTGTGCTGTAGTCTTTTAGTTTTCTATTTTAAATTGGCCTTAAAATATAGTGAAACTATTCTGAGTAAAGAGAAAAAAAATCTGGAAGAACAAGATGAGAACTTTGACCATGGATAAACGGTGGCTTACTGAATAAGGATTTTAAATTAAACTGTCACTAGAACATGTTTCTGCTATTGATGGCTATTATGTTAATCTAAGACATCCTATGTACAGTAAGAAGCTGTGACTCAGCTCCAATACAATTGCACTTCTGATTTAACCCTCCCAAGAGGAATTTAATATGTAAGCATTCACATTGTATAAGTATTAAGGGCTAGATTTAAAAAAACAAACAAACCTCCAACCAAGTCTCCCATTTCATACCTGCAATTGACTGCAGACACAGGTGATGGCATCTGAGTCTCCAACTGCTTGCACTTGCAAATCAAGTTGTAAGACCTCCAACTGCCATTATTTACATCTACAATTAATTGTGCCAGGTGTAAAATTGAGGGCACTAAAAGGGTAAGGCAATTCAAAACAAGCCCTAGAAGTTCTTCTCATTGTTAAGCCAATATTACAGCAAGACTGGAGCTGGATAATCTTTTACATTTATACCATAGTTTTAAAAAACTTGTTTAGGCTCAAGAGGTACATATTGGGTCATTTGGGGCATTATGTAGAATTAATTACCCCAAGCCCCTTGAACATTTTCAGGGTTGACTGTTCCCACAGGGAGAATCAGGGGCCTAGTGAAGGGGCTGGCTGCTTATTTAGGCTTTTTCAAAGTATTTTAGGTTTAGTGTGTCAGGGGCATGACTAAACCAGCAGGGACAGATTAAACCACTCAGGCATCACCTTTTGATTGCTGTGTACACAGACACCTGAGAATCCCACTCCTCCCTGATTAAAAAAAAATCTAAACACTGTGTGGTAAACAGAGCTAGAGTGACTCTGCTGTTCAGAGTGAAATAGAGAGAGCAAGACATTTTTCAAGAGAGTTTGAATTAGTGTTAGATTGGAATGGGAGCATCAAAAGAACTGAACACCCCAGCTCCAGGTGAGGTGAATGGGACTTCTGAGTGCTTAGCATCTCCGAAAATCAGGTGTTTCAACTTCTGCTCCCAAAAATTATGGCACACAAAAAGCTGTAGCCATTTCCTAATTTGACTGAAAATCTGTATTAAACATAAGCATTTCCTCATTATAGCAAGATTGCTATTGGGTGCTGTTCTTCCAACATGTTGGGACTGGGGAGAAGGGTGTGTGTATATAGATAATATAAAAGAGAGAGAGAGAGAGAGAGAAAGAATATGAGAAGTAGCTTATTGAAACCAAATCATAATGCAACTTCCAGGATACATCTAGAACCCATACCCACTCATAAAAGACAATAAGGAGGAGGGGTGCAACGTGCATCAGAACTGGAGAGAAGACATCAGGACCCACCTGATGAATTTTCTTAACAGCATTACAGATGTATAGTTTCTAAGTGATCTTCCTATGGTGCTTTTTGGTGGGGTACTTTGGAAGTCTCCCCTTCCTACTGAAAAGACTGCAAAGGGGGTGAAAAGTGTGCCAAAGACTTCAGGGAGATGTTACTTCCTGTTTTCTATTTCCCTAAAGAAACTGAATAGAGGATGAGATGAAAGGGACCTATTTATAGTATCTGCATTCCATCATTAAGACTATGTAGGAAACATAGGCCAAAAGGCTCCAGGCAACCATTTTGTATCATCTGGGTTACCTGTAGTCTCTTAATCCCACAGAACAGACTGTGTCAGGCAGGTGATAAGGGTAAAATGTACTGTAACCTCACCCTCCTGCCCTGACAGACACTTTCAAAGTGTCTCAAGTTTGGTGGCATAATAACATACTACTATGGATCATTTTGCCATAAGGGACCATTATGGTCATGTAGTCTGACTTCCTGAATTACATAGATTGAGAGTCTTGCCCAGTAATTTCTTATGAATTTTACCTGATTTTTATTCAGGTTATATTTGCTGAATATAGCTGGGATTTTAAAACTGATTTTCCTTTTGGAAGGATGTCTGGTTAAGCACTCTAGGTAATTAGAATTTGAGTGAATTCATGGGCAAACCAGTTTCAAATAGGGAACGCTGTCATCTTGCACATCTGTGTTTGTTTGTTTTTATGCTCCAGCCTTTAGTGAAAACAAGGTGATACCATCTGCAGTCACTATATCAAGTGTGGCTACCTTGGAAATTAAAGAGCAATTTGCAAAACAAATACCTCCATTTGCTTCTGTACAGTAGTTTGAACCTAAATGAATGTGACATCGTGTCTTGCAGCTGGGTGCCTCAAGTGCCATTAGGAAAGTTCCATGGGAGAGAGGCTTAGCTGGCTTTGTGCATGCATTTCCTAGATGCAAGCAAGGCTAGAAAATGATACTCTTCTTATGTAAGATGAGTAATTGAAAGGAAACTAGAGCTTCTCAATAGGTATGTATTGAGTTAGGCAAACTATTTGCCATTTATATTTATTGTTCTGCAGTTTCTCATAGCAGGTCTGTGAGACTTTGCACTAGTAAATATTTGTCGGCAAATGTCATGCACAGCAATGGTACCACAAATAGTAATTTCTGAGGTTCTAGCTGCCATTTTTTTCTTTTTCTATTTTCCATATTGCAATAATTAAAAATGGAAATGGTTAAATGACATTCTTGGGACTGCTCACAATAGTATATTTTAAGGTCATTCATTTCAAAGAGCAGGCCAAGAATTCAGAATACCCTTGAATGGAATGTTAATAACAATAAAGAGGTTACTACATATACATGACCTGCCAAATTAATGAATAGTGGTGGTTGAACTAAAATTTTGAAGAGTTTCGGCTCATAAGGAAAACATTGACTGAAGAATTCAAACTCATAATTGTGAGACCATGGGTTATTAACGTCCAGCTTTCTGGACCTCTTGGGATCTTACATTGACCTCTTGTCACAGGCGCTCACTTTCCGATGTGCCAGAGGGTGCTCGACCTCTGGCTCTGCCCCAGGCCCCACTCCACCCTTTCCCCTGAGTCCTCATCCCCACCCCACCTCTTCCTGCACCATCCCACCTCTTTCCGCCTCATTCCACACCCTCTCCAGAGCATGCCGTGTCCTTGCTCCTTCCCCCTTCCCTTTAGAGCCTCCTCCATGCAGTGAAACAGGTGATCGTGGCAGGCAGGAGGCACGGGGAGGGAGGGGGAGGAGGAGGCACTGATCAGCAGGGCCCAGTGGCGAGTGGGAGGTGCTGGAGAGCTAATAGGAGGCTGCTGGTGGGTGCTCAGCACCCACCAATTTTTCCCCATGGGTGTTCCAGCCCCGGAGCACCCACGGAATCAGCGCCTATGCCTCTTGTCAGAAACCAGATCAGAAATGCCCAGTTCCTGCCATATTTATGATGTATGTGATGAATCTGAGTTTCCTTGCATTGATGTCTTGACTTTCAAGCCCCTCTATCTTTTGATGAACACACGTCAACTATTTTCCATTCTATAGAACAAGGTACTTTTATGGCCCCTTTACTATGGTATTTGAGCACCTCACAATGATTAGTGGATTTTAACCTTTCAACACCTGTGTGAGGTAGGGAAATATCCCTATTTTACAGATAGGGGAAACTGAGGAACAAGGTAGATTATGTTACTTAACCCAAAGTTGCATAGGAAGCCCATATCTGAAGTAGGCATTGAATCCCACTTACCCCATCCACTTGACCATCCTTATTTCAAGGGGCATGAGTGATCACATGGTATATTTTCTGATCTTTAAATGGTTGAGTGAAGCTTTGGAATAGAACAAATATGAATATTAGATAATGTAGAGAGTACTTCTGCTATACATTGGTGAAACTCCCACCATTCACCAACATTTAAACAAACACTGGAAGATGGAGGAATATTTGTGACTAGCAAGCTGTATGATCCCATAAATATTAGCAAATCACATTTGAGATGTTTATTTGCAAATATCTCTGCAAACTAGTTTTTTAAATTATTATTCAATCTGCTCTAGAAGCATGTAACCTTAATGATTTCTATTTAACAGAATGGAGTAAATTTTCAAGTGTATGGAAGGGACTGGCAGGTAGGTAAATAACTTATCCCAGGAAATTCAATTGAAGGTGTAAAACTAACAGAGGGGTTTCAAACTCTCGAGCACATTTATAGTAACTAGATTTTCAAAGTAAAAAGTTTGTTGCTGAGGTGGTGGATGAGGACAAGAAATAATTTTGTCAGGGAGATATACTGATATAACTTTCTATTCAAGGAAGGACTGGCTTTATGGCTTGTGTAGACTTAATGCATGTAAAAGTGTGCTAGAAAACCTCGATATGGGGAGAAATGGGAGGTTCCCAATATCACTGGCTTGATTGAAAAGAGTGCTCCTGGAGGTGGATAATGACAGCAAGACAAGTGAACATATTTGTCATCTCCTTAATGAGGCCTCACTGTAGTACCTTATAAGATTTAGGACAAAACACCACTCTCTGCAAAATTAACTGGAACACCGCACAAGGTTCTAACAATGTGGACATTCCTGATCTTCAAACTCAGTGACCCTAAATGCAATTACAAATTATATATTTCTCCTTTAGCTTAGACCTCTAAGGAGAAGTCCCCCTACCTGTGAACTTCTTAAAGTTTCTCATACAGCAGCAATATTCTTATCACCTTATTTCCTGTGAGCTGCTGACTGCCACACCCGCAATTCTGTAAATTAGCTTCTGCTGGCCTCAGCTGTGCATAATGGCACCAAATGTCAGCCAATGGGTGAGTGCTTCACACATCCAGACTCTCTGTGGGTGCAAGTGGGGATAGGAAGGTACTATTGCTTTCAGATAAAATATCTGTTATTTTGATATAGAAGAAGGCAAAAAACCCTCCCCTCATTTTCTTATTTAGCATACTAGCTTCCCTTCTCAGCTTATGGTGAAGTGATGGATGTTTTTTTTTAAACTCAGGAGGGATGGGATAGAAAGACAGATTGCAATAGAGAGAAAAAGGAGAGTTAAGCACTAGTCATACTTACCACTGATCAAACATCTCCATGTCAGGAGAGGGGAAGTGGCCTGCTTTACAAAGAGTTTTCTAGGCAAAACCAACAAGGGGTGGGCTAAGAATCCCTCACTGATATTAAGCAAGTTACCCAAGACATCTTTTTTCAATCCTAGAGATCTAATGAGTGCAAACCATGATATTCATTTTAAAAGGTAATCCCCTCCTTTTGGTGTCAGCCTGCTAAAGTCCAGACAAGCAATGCATAAACTTTCCTACACAACTCTGCTAATGCATTTCTGATCTGCAGCATCAACGTATTTCATTCCTGGGCCTCTCATGAACAGAAACTGTGTAGAATTGTGCCAAATTCTGTGGTGATTTTGTCATGTGGACAAATGCTAGTTATCACAATGGGCCTTTTTTCTTATCCAAACAACATTAAGGCATGTAAGAAGTTTAAGTATTTGGTTACGAGCATGCAAGAAAAATAAGGGTATTTCCCATACACAGCCCATCACTCCATTTATTATCATCTCTGCCTGATTTACAAAGCTGGGAGGATCTGTGCATTATGCCAGAATAAACTGTAGTCATTAATGCTGTGGGTAGGAGGTCAGCTGGATTCAGCAAAGCACTTTGGGTGCAAATCTACAAGACAGATTTGGTTATAATCCAGTTTTCTAAAGTCTGCATGACGGGAAAGATGAAAATAATAATATCTGGAGTGGTTTCTCTGTTATGCTCATTTCAGTCCAATATTTTCAAGTTTCACGGACATTTGTAAAAGAATCTAGTTTTTCATTTGTAAAAGAATCTAGTTCTGCACTTCAGTGTGGTTAGAACTTTGTGAGGGTAAACACAGGAATCTCCTCTTCTTTTATTACACCGGTAAGACTAAGGTAAGACCCAACCCTGCTGTTTTTCTTGCGTTGAATAGTCCGTAGTCATGTTAGTTGTGTTTTGGCTTCAGTGAGACCAGATATGGTTAAAGATGGGAAGGAGCAGCAGGTACATGATACATTCAAAATACTATGTTCTGATATATCATCTTGGCTGTATTTTCAACATTCAAAGAAGTTTACTGCATTTGGGTTACATGCAAAGATGCATGGGTACTGAAATCTCAGGATGAATGTGAGACTGAACAACACACATTTCATAGCTTTCCTTTCAGAGGCATCTTTCTGACAGAACACAACAAAAATAAGAGATTATTACGTACAGCATATCACGTGATGGAGTGCATGGTGGGGATAGCCAGTCTAAATATCAATCTAATTATCTGTATTAACTGCTTCTAATTTCAATCCATAATGAAATAATGGAATAAATATTAAAAGAAAACAGATCTTAGAGATTTAAAGCACAAAACAAAATAAAAAGAATTATAATAGATAATACTGGGATTTTTAAGGGACAAATAATCTTGATTAGAAAAAATTAGCTGACTTTTAATCTAATCGTAAGATTGGTGAGTGAAAGGAATGAAATAATGGTAACCCAGTATATCCAGGCTTTAGTGAAACACTTAATCCTATGTGTCATTGACATTAAACTCAAATTGGTTGTATATGAGCATTGTTGCCCTGACTGAAAATTGACTCAAGGACTGATATGTAATGCTAACCAGTGACATATATTTTACCTTTATGGCATATACTCAGAGAAGTTGGATAACAACATAAATATTCTTGCTGGAAGGTTGGAATGTAATGCTACTTTATTTCAGAACAAGAACCCGAAAACACACATAGAGAGAAAACTGACTGCTCCCTATGGCAGCAAGGCACAACTCAACTCAGCTCACCTCACCTAACTTTAAAATGGTTCTTTTCATGCTATCTCTGACCCCACACCTTCCTACAGAGGCCCTTAGCCTGCAAACATCACTAGGAACTGTGCCCTCCATCTCCCTTAAAGTGACAGCTTGCAATTCCAGCGCAGTCCTCAATATACCCAGTAGAGAATTTGGGGCTAAAGGGATCTGTGCAAAGTCCACTTTTATTTAAAATCTTCATTAATCAGTAAGACGAGGATGAAACTGATTAAGAAACACCTATTTTGTCTCAAGTTACTCAACTTAACTGGAAACCAATTCCAACAGACTTCCAAAGAGTAAAGTTCATTAGACTGTAATATTGTTTTCCAATAGCAAGTGATGTGAGGCCCATTACTTGATTCACTTAAATGGCAAAACACTTGACCCTGTATTGTAGGGAACAGTGTGATTTATCAGGGAGATGGGCAAAAAGGCCTAAAAGGTTGTGAGGATACATACTTGATCATAAGCTGGTTCGTTTATAAGCTGACCCCCCCCCAAAGATGGATAAGTAAAAATGGAAAATTCTTATAACCCATTCATAAGCTGATCCTATAATTCAGAGTTCAGCAAACTTTGGCTCCCAAGCCATCAGGATAAGCTGCTGGTGGGCTGAGATGGTTTGTTTACCTCGTGCGCCCGCAGGCAGGGAGGTAAACCTAAGTAAACGAAGTGCCCTGGCGCGCCAGATGCTTACTTTGACTGGCTGGAACAGCAACTCATGGGGAAATTTTTGCGAGGGGAGAAGCTGCTGAGATCAGTAGTATCTTATGATACAAAAGGCATTAAACATTATCCTGTAATTCCATGTCTCTGTTTGATCCTCAGTGTGTACTGCTGGGAACAATGCAGTGGTGTTAATCCAGAGTAGCCTACAGTAGAATTTGGCCCTATGTGCATATGTTGCTATACTGTATAACTTAACTGAAAATGGGTGGCAAACCCTGAAATAATGTGGCAAACTTGAAAAATCTGGCTAGGGCTGTGATACCGTTCTTCATTGTTTGGCATAGCCAGGGTAATCACTTAATGGTATTGTTATGTATGTATTGGAGAAAAAGAAATTAAGATGAGATAGTTATGAGAACAAAATTAACTTTAAATTGTCATAGTTCCTGACTGGACAGACAACTCCAAACATGGTTATACAGAGGTTGTTGGGTCTCACACAAGTGTCTGTAAATAAAAGTGTAGCTTCCCTGTTATTGAATTGTTGGAAGACTGCTGTCTTAGTTCTAACATCAGGCTGTAAATATTTGGAAAGTGGTTCCATAGATTGTCCTGTTCATGAGAGAAGAACCCAGTAGGCAAAAGACTTATGCAAGGAAACTCAAAACTTATTCTGTGACTTCCCACAGAACGTCACAGAACATGACTGTGTAGCAACCACGTTGTACTAGCAACTTTTTAGCTGTAATTAGTCTCACTGAATGGCTTTCCAGTCCACTTTATTGATGTTCACACTGCTCTCCTATGCACAGGTTGGCTTTATGGGGGCAAGGATTTACCTGATGTACTGTGGCAGATTACTTGACTTTGCTGAAAATGCATTTTTTAAATTATGACTAATCTGATCAGGATTGGAAAAGATATTAATGTCAATAAGACGAACCCGATTAACTACAGTATCATCCATAGCAATTTTACTTTTTCTGAAATCTTGTCACTCTCTATTTTATATTATCTCTTTAAACTTCAGAGTGACTCTCTTTCTCCTTTTATAACACAGCCTTAGTCTTTAGCTAGGTAATGGGATTTATGATTTTGTTTACATCAGTCACCATGGCAATTCACCATAAAAGATCAGTTGCCTGGCAACTTGGTATTGTGGAGTTGCAATGAAGGGTGGAATTTTTTGTCTCTCTGACGGGAGGGCTTAAGGAATAATGAAAACTTCTGCTCATACTTCTCATGAATGCTTTTATTTTCAAGGTCAACCAAATGTTTTTTCAGTAAAGACTAATGCACTTGTCTTCAAAAGATGCACCGTAAAATGTTTCTCTGAGATTATCCTGTCTCAGAGTGAAGGACAACTAGCTTAAGAAGTTTTTATTCTCTCCATGCTGTTGCAAAATAAGGTTTAGAGTAACTGTGGGACAGCCATAATGAAGCAGGTCTCTTATTTACTGGCTCTTTCTGCATACATTAACAAGTGAGCTACTGTACACTCAAAACTATCTTTGATCCCAGGAATCAGGATAATTTTTCTTTAGTGTTTTTGTTTTGTTTCACTTTTAGTATTTTCTCTTCTCTCATTATCTGGTTTGCTTAACCATACTTAATATTGTGGAGTGATCCAGAATTATTCATGAAATGAAGCTTTGAAATTCCTTTGCAGGTTAATGTACAAAAGGAGTTGCCATTTTAAACTGATGTTCCGCAAAACAGACTCACTTTTAATGATTCATATCTACTGGAATTTATGATGTATATTCTGCAATTATAAAATCAAATTTCAGTGCAATAATTGGTGGACCCAAAATTGCCCAGTGATAAACTCTGAAAATCAGGCCTTCAGACTGTATTTTATTAATCATAGAATATCAGGGTTGGAAGGGACCTCAGGAGGTCATCTAGTCCAACCCCCTGCTCAAAGCAGGACCAATCCTGTTCAATGGTTACAGCATACGGTGAGTGTTACTGTGCAGGTATCTGTGCTTTTGAAGCGGACTTGCCTCTTGCTTCTATCCCCAGTTCTGTCTTGAGGTTAATAAGGCAGCACCTAATATTCTCTCATAACATCACTGCTTCACAACCATTAAAATTTGTCTATTACAAACATACAGATTTAATCAGACCACGGTCAGATCTCCATCCTGTTTACATGAACAGAAGGCAATCAAATTTCTGATGCATAAATGGCTTCAGAAATGGAAATCTAGCTTTTAAGATCAAACACATGGTTTTACAGAACATATTTCCAAATCAGTTTGTAATAAGCTCCCCATCAGCAGTGGCCATGATTATGCTCATGCTACTTAGCAAAAGGCAACATGAATTGCAACACAAGCGTCAGTGCCAGTGCAAGCCCATTGGGGGCCCTAAGCCGGAATATTTTGGGGGCCCTAACATAACACATACTAATAATTAATAGGGGATCCCCTTGGGCTTCTTGGGGCCCTAAGCAATTGCTTAGTCTGCTTATGCCTAGTGCTTTTGTCCATTTTGGACATTAATAGTATTCACAAAGGATCAGAAAGTGACCTTTATAAACAGTTTCTTCCTCTTTTATAACCAGGCTTGGGGAAGGGAGTATTGAATTTAATATGTTTGGTTTTGGATATCTGTTCTGAGCAGAGTGCACTGTGCATCCTTTGACAATCCTGTAAACTCTTGATTCATGGGACTCCCATTGCCAGTGGGAGTTGCACATGTGGAAAAGCTTGCAGAATCATACTCTGTATTATTAGGATCTAAAGAAGGGGTGTGTGTGGGGTGGAACATTAGATTTGTGCAAAGTTGTTTTTAACCAAAAAAAGTATCCAACCATATTTCTAATATCAAGAACTCCAAAAACTTATTTCAGGGATTAGATGAATTTAGCAGACGATTGCCAATGCCAGGGGCGGCTCTAGGCACCAGCAAAACAAGCTGGTGCCTAGGGCGGCAAAATCTAGGGGGCGTCCCCTGCTGCCGGGGGGGGCGGCAGACTGGGCCAGTGGACCTGCCGCAGTCATGCCTGCGGGAGGTCCACTGGAGCCCCGGGACGACCGGACCTGCCGCAGGCATGACTGCGGAGGGGGCGCTCGTCCCGCGGCTCGGCTGGACCTCCCACAGGCATGACTGCGGCAGCTCAAGCGGAGCCGCCGGACTCGCGAGCCGTCTGCAGCCGCGGGAGGTCCAGCTGAGCCACGCGGGACAGCGGTCCCTCTGCAGTCATGCCCGCGGGAGGTCCGCGGCTCCGGGGCGCCTCCCGCGCATGACTGCTTGGGGCGGCCAAAAAGCTAGAGCCGCCCCTGGCCAATGCATACCTTCAACTGTCTGTAATTTTATTATTTACCTTAATTCCATACAAACCTGATCAAATGCCTCAGTATCTCACACACGCAAAGGTAATCTCTGAGTCATGTAGGACCTAAACCTTTTAGGGCTTTATAGTTTAAAATTGGCATCTACATTAGGACTTCAGTTGTTTGAGAGGTATAGGTCTTATTTGCTTATGTATAGTTAAATTCTGTTAGTATCTTAATCCCTGTAACTAAACAATCTTTTCTGATGCACACACCAAGTAGTTCCCTTGCCAAAGCAAATAATATGGTGGGCCATGTACCTCTGTCTGAGCTGCACAGAGTGGAGACCTGTCGAGAAGCTCCTCTTTAATCATACTATAGATTACAGTGCAGTAGCCTGATCTTGTGGGTGAAACTTGGTCCAAAATTAAATTCTTCCAACACAATGCAAATATTCTGAACAGTATAGTTGAAAGCTCTTCATGCATCAAAAGATGATATGAAGTAAAAGGAGGGTGGAGAGGATGGCTCAGGGAACTACTGATGGTAAACAGGGCCTTTTATCACAAGACTACTAATCCCAATCCAGGCTAAAGTATTATAAGAACATAAAAATGACCATATTGGGAGAGGGGTGTGTGTGTGTGTCTATATAGCCCAGTATCTTGTCTTCTGACGGTGGACAGCGCCAGATGCTTCAGAGGGAATGAACAGAACAGGGCAATTTTTGAGTAGTGCTTCATCACCTGTCGTCCAATTCCAGCTTCTGGCAGTCAAAGGTTTAGGGACACCTAAAGAGCCTGGAGTTGTATCTCTGACCATCTTGGCTCACAGCCATTGATGGGCCTATCTTCCATGAACCTATTTAGTTCTTTTTTTAAACCAGTTATACTTTTTGTCCTTTACAACATTCCCTAGCAATAAGTTCCACAGGTTGACTGTGCATCGTGAGAAGAAGTACTTCCTTGTGTTTGTTTTAAATGTGCTGCCTATTAATTTCATTGGTGACCCCTGGTTCTTGTGTTATGTGAAGGGGTAAATAACACTTCCTTATTCACTTTCTCTACACCATTCTTAATTTTATAGACCTCTATTATATCCCCCCTTAGTTGTTTCTTTTCTGAGAAGAACAGTCCCAGTCTTTATAAACTTTCCTCACATGAAAGCTGTTTCAGACCCATAATCGTTTTTGTTGTCCTTTTCTGTACTTTTGCCAATTCTAATATCTTTTTTGAGATGGGGTGACCAGAACTATATTCAATATTCAAGATGTGGGATGGATAAATAGATTTACATAGTGGCATTATGATATTTTTCTGTTATATTAGCTCTCTCTTTCCTAATGGTTCCTAACATTCTGTTAGCTTTTTGGACTACCATTGCACGTTGAGCAGATATTTTCAGAGAACTATCCATGATGACTCCAAGATTCTTTCTTGAGTGGTAACAGCTAATTTAGACCCCATCACTTTGTCTGTATAATTGGGATTATGTTTTCCAATGTGCATTATTTTGCATTTATCAACACTGAATTTCATCTATGCCAATCTATTGCCCAGGCACTCAGTTTTGTGAGATCCCTTTATAACTCTTTGCATTCAGCTTTGGATTTAACTAGCTTGAGTAATTTTGTACTGTCTACAAACTTTGCCACTTCACGGTTTACCCCTTTTTCCAGATCATTTATTAATATGTTGAACAGCACATGTCCCAGTACAGATCCTTGAGGGACCCAGCTATTTACCTCTCTCCCTTGTGAAAACTGACCATTTATTCCTACCCTTTGTTTCTTATCTTCTAACCAGTTACTGATCCATGAGAAGACTTTCCACTTATCTCACCCTTGCCCACATATTTTTTGACATCCTGAAAGAATTCTAATAGACTAGTGATACATGATTTCCCTTTACAAAAGTCGTGTTAACTCTTCCCCAATATACCATGTTCATCTATGCCTGATAATTCTATTCTTTACTATAGTTTCCACTAATTTGCCTGGTACTGAAGTTAGATTTACTGGCCTGTAATTGCCAGGATCGCCTATGGAGCCTTTTTTAAAAATAAGCATTATATTAGCTTCTGCCAGTTATCTGGGACAGAAATAGATTTCAGTGGTAGGTTACATGTCACAGTTCATATTTCTGCAATTTCATACTTGAGTTCCTTCAGAACTGTTGGGTGAACACCATCTGGTCCTGGTGACTTATTACTGTTTTATTTATCAATTTGTTCAAAAACTTCCTCTAATGACACCTTAATCTGGGACAGTTCCTCAGATTTGTCACCTAAAAAAAAAGACTGTCTCAGGAGTGGGAATCTCCCTTGCATTCTCTGCAATGAAGACTAATGCAAAAAATTCATTTAACTTCTCCGCAACAACCTTATCTTCCTTGAGTGCTCCTTTACCACCTCGATTGTCCAGTGGCCCCATATTGTTTGGCAGGCTTCCTGCTTCTGATGTACTTAAAAGAAAAGTTTGCTCTTAGTTTTGGTGCATTTTGCTAATCGCTCTTCAAATTATTTTTAGTCCTGCCTAATTATACTTTGACACTTGACTTGTGTTACGCTTTTATGAGCCCCAGAACTGTAATCCCAAAACACAGGGAAATCAAAGCAAAACACACAGGTAGGTGGTGAATCAAAGCATGTAATAACCAGGAACCAGCGGAGTCAGCAACAGTCTGAACAAAACATAACAGTTCCAAATGAGAGGTATGTAGCATCGGGCCCTGAGTGATAGCACACACTCCATGCTACATACATGCACACACAGGAATAGGAGCTGGAACACTGAGTTCAGGGAGCAGGAAACAAACAGTAACAGGGAGCAGGAAGGCAACACACACACATACGAGTCATCACAATACACCAGAATTTATGCTCCTTTCTCTTTTCCTCAGCAGGATTTTATTTAAATTTTTGAAGGATGTCTTATTGGCGCTAACTGCTGCTTTTACTCTGTTGTTTAGCCATGATGTCATTTTTTGGTCCTCTTACCATTTTTAAATTTGTGGATATACATTTATGAATTACCTCTTCCCTTGTGTGTTCCAGGACTAGCTGGTCCAAGGAGCAGTCTGCATCCCATTCTGAGGTGACATTAACTGGGTACATATGAGGATAGTTGAAATCCCCCATTATTGAATTTTCTGTTTTTGTAGCCTCTATAATCTCTAATCTTGTGAGCATTTCACAATCACTGTCACCATCATAGTCAGGTGGTCTTACTGCTATACTCCTGTTATTCAAGCATGGAATTTCTGTGCATAAAGATTCTATAGTACAGATTGATTCATTTAAGATTTTTATTGTATTTGACTCCATGCTTTCTTTCACATATATTGCCACTCCCCCCAACAGTGTGAGCTATTGTGTCATTCCTATATAATTTTGTACCCTGGTATTACCGTGTCCCATTGATTAGCATTGTTCCATCAAGTTTCTGCAATGCCTGTTATATTAATATCCTCATTTAATACCAAGCACTCAAGTTTACCCATCTTAGTATTTAGACTTCTAGCATTTGTATACAAGCACCTATAAAATTTGTCAATATTAGGTGTCTGCCTTCACGTGATGTAATTGAATGGGACCTTTTTTCATTTAACTATTTCTCTTCAGTTCCTACCTCTATTGTATCAACATCTATCCTCTCCTCTTTAGTAGGATATGGAAAATCCCCTTTAATAAGGGATTCTAAGGGAAGTTTCTGCTTGAATTATGGGCTCCTCTGCAACTGTTTAAAAACTCTTCTATCACCTTTTCAATTTTACATGCCAGAAATCTGGTTCTATTTTGGGGGTCCATCCACTCATTGAGACCTTGTAGTTCTGCCTGTCTAACTGGCCCTGAGCATGGAACTGGAAGCATTTGAGACTGCTACCATGGAGGTCCTGAACTTTAATCTCTTATCTAGCAGTCTAAATTTGGCCTGCAGGACCTCTCTCCTACCTTTCCTTGTGTTATCGGTACCTACATGTACCACGACCACCAGCTCCTCCCCAGCACTGCACATAAGTCTATTGAGAAATCTGCAACCTTTGCATCCTGCAGGCAACTCATCATTAGGCCCTCCTGGTCATCACAAACCCAACTATGTATATTTCTAATAATCAAATCCCCTACTACCATTACCTGTCTCTTCCTAATAACTGGTGTCCCCTCTCCTAGACGGATATCCTCAGTGTGAGGATGATGATCAGAGGCCTATTTGGTTGTCTATATGAATGGTACAAGAGATCTCAGGCCTTGTCTACACTACAAGACTATTTCGAATCTACTTAAGTCGAATTTGTGGATTCGACCTTATGAAGTCGAATTTGTGTATCCACAGTAAATACACTAATTCGAATTTCTGAGTCCACAGTAACGGGGCTGGCGTCGACTTTGGAAGCGGTGCACTGTGGGAAGCTATCCCACAGTTCCCGCAGTCCCCGCTGCCCATTGGAATGCTGGGTAGAGCCCCCAATGCCTGCTGGGGGGGAAAATGTGTCGAGGGTGGTTTTGGGTAACTGTCATCATTGAACCGTCAATCACGCCCTCCCTCCCTGAAAGCTCCGGCGGGAAATCTGTTCGCGCCCTTCTCTTGTCAGTTACAGCGCGTATGCCACAGCACTGCGAGCATGGAGCCCGCTGCGATCATCGCTGCACTTATGGCCGTTGTCAACTCCTCGCACCTTATCGTCCACCTCTTCCACAGTCAGCTGCTGAGAAATTGGGCGAGGAGGCTCCGTCAGCGCGGTGAGGACAGGAATTCACAGAGTGGCGCAGACCTCTCACAAAGCAGGGTACGCCGCGCCGTGGAGATCATGGTGGCAATGGGTCAAGTTCATGGTGTGGAACGGCGATTCTGGGCCCGGGAAACAAGCACGGACTGGTGGGACCGCATATGGTGCTGCAGGTCTGGGATGAATCACAGTGGCTGCGAAACTTCAGGATGCGTAAGGGCACTTTCCTTGAACTCTGTGACTTGCTGTCCCCTGCCCTGAAGCGCCAGGACACCCGGATGTGAGCAGCCCTGAGTGTGCAGAAGCGAGTGGCCATAGCCCTCTGGAAACTTGCAACGCCAGACAGCTACCGGTCAGTAGCGAACCACTTTGGCGTGGGCAAATCTACCGTGGGGGTTGCTGTGATTGAAGTAGCCCACGCAATCGTTGAGCAACTTCTCTCAAAGGTAGTGACTCTGGGAAACGTACAGGACATCATAGATGGCTTCGTCGCAATGGGATTCCCAAACTGCGGTGGGGCTATAGATGGGACTCACATCCCTATCCTGGCACTAGCCCACCAGGCCAGCGAGTACATTAACCGAAAGGGCTACTTTTCTATGGTGCTGCAAGCACTGGTAGACCATAGGGGACGTTTTACCAACATCTTCGTTGGGTGGGCGGGCAAGGTTCATGACGCGCGTGTGTTCAGGAACTCTGGTCTGTTTAGACGCCTCCAGGCAGGTACTTTCTTCCCGGACCACAAAGTAACGGTTGGGGATGTGCAGATGCCTACAGTGATTCTCGGGGACCCAGCCTACCCGCTAATGCCCTGGCTCATGAAGCCCTATACAGGCGCCTTGGACAGAGAGAAGGAACTCTTCAACTACCGGCTGAGCAAGTGCAGAATGGTGGTGGAGTGTGCTTTCGGACGTCTCAAGGGGAGATGGCGGAGCTTACTGACTCGCTCGGACATCAGCGAAAAGAATATCCCCGTAGTTATTGCTGCTTGCTGTGTGCTCCACAATCTCTGTGAGAGCAAGGGCGAGACCTTTTTGTCCAGATGGGAGGTTGAGGCAAATCGCCTGGCTGCAGTTTACGCTCAGCCAGACACCCGTGCTGAGAGAATATCCCAGCGGGAAGCGCTGTGTATCCGGGAGGCTTTGAAAGCTAGTTTCCTCGGAGAGCAGGGTAACCTATGACTCTCCACTTGCTTTCAAGAGAAACTGACCCTGGGCCTGTGTCTGTATGTGTCGATTTCGATCTGCGGTTACATACCCCGTTCTCCAAGTTTCCCCCACTTCCAAAGCACGTTTTAAATCAAATTAATTGTTACACTCATTATTAATAAATCTTTGTTTTACTTTGCATTTCTGTTCAGTTGCTGAAACATGGACACATACTGTGCTGGGCACGGTGTGCACTGATGTACAGACCGCTTGTTCCATAGAGGAATGACATCCTCCTGCTCCTACATAGGTCTCTGGGGTGGGGGACGGTTGCAAGTGGTTGTGCATGAAGGGGAGGGATTGCAGGAAGGGGTGGGTTTGCAGGAAGGGGCGAGTGGTGCCTTCTTTGGATAGGGGTTTGGATGATGGCAGTGGGCTGCGGGTTTGGGCGTAGGAAGGGGTGAGGGGTGTGGGGGAAGGGTGAGTATCTGTCCGTGGATGAGGGCTCTTGCTGGGGCTCAGGGCAGCGGAGAGGCTCGTTGCTACGGTGGAAGTGCATGGTAAGGGCAGCGTGCCTTAACATTAAGGGGGTGGCAGGCGCTAGGACCCTGGACAAGCATACACATCACAGAATGACACGGGGCAGCATACACCACACAGAGTGACCCTGGTGCCTACTGACTGCAGTGTGTGTGTGCCCTGCAGTTGATCATGCCCCCAAGTCTGTACCCTGGTAATGTAGGCTATATCGTGCAATTATAAATCCCCTCCCCCCCATACAAAAAAAAATCCTCTGACACGAAAGACGTGACCGAAACAGTGAATAACAGCAAACAGCTTTTAATAATCTAATACACAGTGGGTGGATGAAACTTGGATTTGGGACTGGGTGAGCCTGTAAGGGAAGCACTTCTACAAATGTATAGCGTGAGAGGTGTGTGGTACATTAGCGCTATGCAGTGGTGCAGTGACAGTTCTCACGGCCCCTACCGCCCCTCCGTCTTGTACTTTTGGGTGAGGGGGGGGCAGGACTTCTTGGCGGGGGAGGGCGGTTGCAGATACACTGCAGGGGGGCTCTGTCCTCCTGCCTGCGGTCCTGCAGAACATCAACAAGGCGCCGGAGCGTGTCCGTTTGCTCCCTCATTAGCCCAAGCAGCGTTTGAGTTGCCTGCTGGTCTTCCTGCCGCCACCTATCCTCCCGTTCGATGTGTGTGCGATGCTGTTGACATAGGGTCTCCCTCCACTGTGTCTGCTCTGCCGCCTCGGCTCTGGAGCAGGCCATCAGTTCCGCGAACATCTCGTCCCGAGTCTTTTTCTTTCGCCGCCTAATCTGCGCCAGCCTCTGCGAGGGGGATGCCGGGGCAGTCCGGGAAAGAGCCGAAGCTGTGTGATGGGAAAAGTAACTGATTTCCTTGAACAGATACATGTTTGCGAACAGTGAACACAGTCTAGTCAGTTTCTCTGAACAAGACCATACAGGGCAACAATTCTCACGAGATCTCGGGCCAAGTTCGAGATTTCGGAATACGCTCTCATTGGCTGCGGCATTGCACAGGAGAGCGGACAAGTGGGGAGAGACAGCTGAATCCGTCTAGCAGACAGTCCTGGTAAGCCTTACAGTACATTCTGCTTATCAGTTAATGGATAGCTGTGCCCTCCCGCTAAAGGCAATCTGGAAATCATATACTCTGACCCTTTTCCAGCCACTCCCGCCAGTGCACGGGAAAGATCAATGTATGCTTTTCCTATGTGGCCTACAACACGTGGCTGTTAAGCGAGGGTCATTGTTATGCAAAGTAAAAGTCAACCATTCACAACAGTAACAATACACTAATTGCCCTAATTAGATGCAGCATTTCATGAACGAGATCACCCTGATGCGGGTCCCTCGGAGTCACAAAGAGCGGATGCTAAGGGAAGCCCTGCAGAGACCAGGACCATATGCGGCCATGCTTGTGGAGGCGATGATTCCCATCTACATAAGGATGTCCTGGCGCTGAAGAGTGTGCTTCCACGGAGCACCCAACAAGGCACCTCTCCCCAGGAACCTCCTGCGGAGGCTTTTCGAGGACCTCTATGAGACCTTTGTTGAATTGTCCCTGGAGGATTATTGTTCAATCCCTATATGTGTGGACCTACTTTTCATATAGTTTTTCATTGAAATTTTTATATATAGTATTTCTATTTTTTTATACCTGTTTTATAAAAAATAAATGTTTACATGTTTCTAGCACTTACCGCCTGATCCTTCCCCTGATTCAGAGTCCGGGTTAACGTCCGGGGAGGGTTGGTAGGGGATCTCTGTGAGGGTGATGAAGAGATCCTGGCTGTCAGGGAAAGCGGTTTTGTGTTCGCTGTCGCCTGCGCCGTCCTCCACAGACCCTTCCTCATCTTCCCCATCGGTGAACATCGAGGAGGAACTGTCCAGGTTCACTATGCCATCCACTGAGTCCACGGTCACTGGTGGGGCAGTGGTGGCAGACCCACCTAGAATGGCATGCAGTGCCTCGTAGAAGCGGCATGTCTGGGGCTGGGCTCCGGAGCGTCCGTTTGCCGCTCTGACTTTTTGGTAGCCTTGTCTCAGGTCCTTGATTTTCACGCGGCACTGCATTGCATCCCGGCTGTATCCTTTCTCTATCATTGCTTTGGAGACCTTCTCGAAGGTCTTTGCATTCCGCTTGCTGGAGCGCAGCTCCGACAGCACAGACTCCTCGCCCCACACACCGATCAGATCCAGGACTTCCCGGTCTGTCCATGCTGGGGACCTCTTTCTATTCTTGGATTGGCCGGACTCCTCTGCTGGAGAGCTCTGCATCGTTGCAGGTGCTGCGGAGCTCGCCCCGATGTCCAGCCAGGACGTCAGATTCAAAGTGCCCAGACAGGAAAATGAATTCAAATTTTCCCGGGTCATTTCCTGTGTGGCTGGTCAGAGAATCCAAGCTCGGACTGCTGTCCAGAGCGTCAACAGAGTGGTGCACTGTGGGATAGCTCCCGGAGCTACTAAGTTCGATTTGCATCCACACCTAGCCTAATTCGAGCTAGCCATGTCGAATTTAGCGTTACTCCACCTGTCGGGGTGGAGTACCAAATTCGAACTAAAGAGCCCTCTAGTTCAAATTAAATGGCTTCCTGGTGTGGACGGTTGAGCGGTTAGTTCGAATTAAAGTCCTAGTGTAGACCAGGCCTCAGTCTACTTCCTAGTAGACCCAACCAGTGAAATTTGGCCTTCAATTAAATTTTTCCAGCAATGAATAGATATAATTCCAAACAGCAGAATGGAAGCAGTGGCTGTGCCGTAGTTACACAGGTTGGATCTTCATCAGCTAATAAGCTACTTTCCTTAATCCTGCTTATTTGTAAAAATCTGTTACTGATTGCCATGAAGTGTCTTATTTCTAAGTTTTTATTTTTATATCAGTCTTATGGTTATCTAAAAAAGTCAATACATTTATCTAATGAAATTATATTTATATAGAAGAAGTTTCAAAATATAAAAATAGTCTGCATTATTCCCTTGTCAGAATTCTGGATAATTAAAGATGTAAAACTTTTTTACAGATGTGCTGATCTAACCTAATGCTTCTGACCATGTCTTGCTTCCCAGCATCAGGCAGGCCATTGCTTTAAATAATGCTTTGCTCACAAATATATCAGAGACTGATTATTAAGCAATTTTTTTAAAAGCTAACTTGGGTGGCATTTATTGCTCCCTATGCTTTACTGAAGAATGAAAGTTAAAGGGACCTGATTTCAGATGAAATGTTAATGAAGCTACAAGCATGATAATACCAAAAGCAAAAGTTGATTTTTACACTGAAACTGTTGGGACTTTTATTTTGACAGTACCAAGTTTCTTTCCCCCCCTCACTCACTTTTCTTTTAAAGGCAAAACAAACTACTGTTGAAAATCACAAACCAAAATAAGAACTTTGAAATACCTGAACTTTATATTTGTATGTTATATCTGTGCAGTTTAAATTGTAAACTTTTGGGGGCAGAAATGACTCCTATTCCTACATGTTTGTAAATGCCATATCTGTGTGTCTGAGTATTTCTGTGCACTTCCCCATGTTATCTGAGCACCTTAGAAAACAAGGCTAATCCATATGAGTGGTGTACAAATAGACATGAATTTTGATTTAGCAGGAAAAATCAGGAAGAACTTTGAGGAATTCTCCTTCTCCTTCACCTCCATTCAGAGGGAAGTCAGAGTACCTTATTTTATTTATTTTTAATGCTCATTAAAGGTTATGGTGAAAAAGTGGCACTATGTAAATAATAAATTACAAACTCAGATCCCTAAGTTTTAGAAGATCAGATGGATGAGTCTCTGGAACTCTTCCTTGCCTTCTTAGTTAGCTCTACCCAGAAGGTAATGACTAGTAGTCAAATCTTGGGGATTTTTAGCCTTGAAAGCTATTTTAGTAGTTCCCTTTTTAGGAGTAGTCTCCAATCTGACAAACCTACAGTTGTGAGTCCTCAGCCTGTCTGCGGAACTCTGCTCTATGTGGAATGCATGGGCCTAATCCTCAAATCTTACTGAGGATGAGTCAGGGCTCTGGGGACCTAAGGGACTTTTATCCACTTATGTGGTTAATGTAAGCCTTTGTTTTGATTCAGCTGTGGTCTCCCACAAATCCCCCCTGGAGATTATTGCTGAGACATTCAGGAATAATTGACCAGCTCAAGAAGTTTATGCTTCAAAATGCACTTGCAACCTCCTTGCAATTCTCCTGTTCAGGAGCCTAGACTGGGGCATAACAGTTGCATACAACTTGACTTTTTCTGTTCCTTTATATGTGGAAATAGTGGCCTGACTCTGGCTCTAGGTTTGTAACAAACATTTCTTTAAAGCAATCATGCTATTCAGTGGGCATTGGATTAAGTACTTCTTGAAGTCAATGGAAGGACTCCGATTAAAGCCAATAGGCTCTGGATTTAGGCCTAAATGCATTCACAGTACTGCCAATCCCAAGTGTTCAAAAATAATGAGTCAGACCTCCAAAATCATGAGATTGACTTAAAAATCATGAGGTTTAAAACAAAACAAACAAACTTTGGGCACTTCCTTTGCCTTCTGGTTTCTGAGCTTTTAGGATGCACTCAGGTCAAGTTTTCAAGGTTTTTCTTAACTGAGGTCTAGAAATTTTTTTTTAAATGAAAGCTGAGATTCTCATGATTCCAGCAGCTGGAGCTTTAAGAAAAAAATCAAATATTGTGAATCTTATGAGCACTGGCAACACTGCACTGAAGACACATGCACTTCTTGACAAGCCAGCCTTCAGCTCAGTAGTTTATTGTGCATGAACTATCCATATGCATGCTGTGGCTTTATGTTCTTGCTTGTATCAATATGCCAGAAATGGAGACTCCTCTTCCTAGAACATTTTGGGTAAAGTCAATGGTGGTTTTGCCATTGACTTCAATAGGGTCCGTTTTTCAGGAGCTAAGGAATAAGCATGGTCTGTTAAAGTAAGGACTAATATTAGTTGTATTAACATAGCACCTAGAAGCTCTGTCATAGATCACAACCCACTGTGCAGGGTTCTGTAGAAACACAGAACAAAAAGTGGGTCCTTGTCCCAAGGAACTTATGAACTAAGGCGAGCAAGGCTCCCTTCTCAGCAAGAATACCATATATACTCGTTCCTAAGCCGAATTTTTTTAGTAAAAAAGGGAAGCACCAGAGAAGCCTGCTAAACAACCAGTGGGGCCTCTGGATGATCAAGATACAAAAGGAGCGCTTAAAGATGATAAAGTCATTGCGGAGAAACTAAATGGATTCTTTGCTTCAGTCTTCACAGCTGAGGATGTTAGGGAGCTTCCCAAACCTGAGCCAGCTTTTGTAGGTGACAAATCTGAGGAACTGTCACAGATTGAAGTGTCACTAGAGGAGGTTTTGGAATTAATTGCTAAACTTAACGTTAAGCAATGGGGGACCAGATGGCATTCACCCAAGAGTTCTGAAAGAACTCAAATGTGAAGTTGTGGAACTATTATCTGTTTGTCAGAGGGTGGAGATGGATGGCAGGAGAGAGATCACTTGATTATTACCTGTTAGGTTCACTCCCTCTGGGGCACCTGGCATTGGCCACTGTCAGCAGACAGGATACTGGGCTAGATGGACCTTTGGTCTGACCTAGTATGGCCATTCTTGTGTTCTAAGGGGGTTGGCTTATGAATGGGTATAGAGAGGGAGAGGTGGGACACAGCCCCTCCCCGCAACAGAGAGAGCAAGGAGAGGCAGCACAACCAGAAGGGAAGAGGCGGGACCAGAGTCTCTCTGCTTCTGGCCATGCTGCTCTCCCCTCAGCCTCTGAAGCAGCTGCAGCTCTGGGGCTGGCAGGCTGCAGCCGTGCCGCTCGGCCCTGCTCCCCAGAGCAGGCTGTGGCCGAGCCATCGGAGCACGCTGTGGCCATGCCACCTGGCCCAGCCCGCTGGAACATGCTGTGGCCATGCCACCTGGTCTGACCCACCGAAGCAGGCTTCGGCTGTGCTGCCCAGCCTGCCGGAGCAGCTCCAGCCAGGCCAGAGACATCCTCCCCTGGCCGTCCCCAGATAAGGTGGGAAGGGATGGGATGGGGAGAGTGTGGGGGTCATGTGGGGTATGGTTACAGGGGTTACTCCCTTGACTCCCAGCTTCTCCCCACCAAAAAATTCCCCACCAGTTGCTGTCCTGGCCCTTCAAGGTAAGCAGCTGGCATGCTGGGACACTTTGTTTACTTAGTTTTACCTCCGTGCCTGTGATGCTTGAGGTAAACAAACCATCTCGGCCCACCAGCAGCTTATCTTGATGGCTCGGGAGCCAAAGTTTGCTGACCTCTGAATTATAGGGTCGGCTTAGGAACAGGTTCTACACATTTTCCATTTTTACTTATCCACCTTGCCGGGATCAGCTTATAAACGAACCGGCTTATGACCGAGTATATACGGTACTTTAAAAATTAGAGGGAAAGAACTGTTCGCTTATTCTATAATTATTCTGACATTTGTTTTAAAGCTGTGTTCAGCAAGAGAAAATAGAAACAAATGTTCAAATGATTTCATTCTTTCCTTTTAAAGGGGGAGAAAATGTGTGTCCAGACTCTGCCAGCTGCCTATTGTGATAAATTTTATTGAAATTTCACAAGAGTTAAAGTAGTAAAATTGGATATTTCAGTCCCTCTAATCTTTACCAACATTTATATCTTTTTTTTTTATTAACTCAGTAGCGGGTTGCATAATTGAGCTATTTGGCAAACTTTTCTTCTTTTTTCATTGGTTTAAAAACTTGGTGGGTGTTATGGAATCTGATTGTGAGTGTAACTGATATCACAATAGACCAATAAAATGCTTATAAAGTCAATATCACAGCAGCCCTCCTCTTCCTCCACCCTACCCCATGCTGTACAAAAGTCTACTTTGCTTATTAATTTAAAAAATACTTTTATTGGAAAGTAGGTCTTTAGTCTATTACTAGTTTTAACTCTGCACTAAAACTTCTCTGTCTCAATGGGTGGCAGAACTACTTTTAAAGGGGGGACCTTCTACTTGTTTCCTTTCTGAAGTTACTGATGCCAGGCCTTTTAACAGTGTAATGTGCTGCTACTCTGACCTCTGTTTAAAACTTTTATATCAACTTTATGGAGCCTGGAACATCCCAGTACTATTACTGTAATTCAAACTGATTTTCAGTTGCCTGCCTTCTATTTATTGATGGAATCAGTGCCCATGATGAATAACTAGCCCAGATGGCATTGCTTAATTGCACTAGGTTACTACAGTGATACAATTTCTTTAATGTGATCAGAACAGTGGCTGTGGCTTGTTTTTAAAAAAAATGTTTTAAAACTTTTTATTTCCCAGGTCTGTCTTCTATGTTTATTTTGGGTAATATGTTTTCTTTTCTGACAAAAATAAAGTTTGACTGTATTTTACTTCAGGTAGCACGGTGGAGTTAACACAGCTTTAGGAAAGTGAGCTGGATTCTTTTCGGGCTGATGTCAACAACACATTTGTTAACTAACCCATCAGTGAGATCTGTGTCAGCACCAGGGCCGGCTCCAGGCACCAGCGTAGCAAGCAGGTGCTTGGGGCGGCCACTCCGGAGAGGGGTGGCAATTTGGCGGAGGGTCCCTCGCTCCCGCTCGGAGCCAAGGACCTCCCGCTGAATTTGCCGCAGATCGCAGTCGTGGTTTGTTTGGTTGGTTTTTTTGGCTGCTTGGGGTGGCAAAACCCCTGGAGTCGGCCCTGGCCAGCACAGGGGCCCAACTTCCGTTTGAAGAATCTTTGTGAGCAGGGCTTGAGTCAGAAAGAACAGCAAAACGGGAAGAGAGTGCACTTAAGAGCAAATTCAGGCTGGTCACAAAAGAAAATCTATTAACATGGCCATAGTTTTAAAGCGTATTTAAGTTGTTTGGATCCAACACAAACTTGTTGGGTCACTAAACATCCCTGAGACAAAGCATTTCCCTCCCCAGAAGAATGTTGCCTGTCTTCTCTTATCATTGCCTAAATAATTCTCTATTTCTAGAAGTATGGTAGGAAGGATCTGTTCTGGTAGATTTTTGCACTGAAATAATGTGGCAATTGTGGAGTACTGAGATTTCTGACCCACCCCGCTCCCCCTTTACCAATGTTTGTCCCTCCTATAATAAATTTCTTTACATCCTGGAAGATAGACTTAAGAGCAAAAGGGGGTTTGTCTTTTCTTAAAAAGACCTTTATACCACCTCTATTTGCTTTTATCATGTTCCATTGGCCCAAGGGAGGGTTTAGTATATTGTAAATCAGACATTCAGGAGTAAATGTGCCAAAGAGGACAACTCTGGGAGGCTCCTCTTCCTTTAGGGCTTCAACTAATCTCCCCCTTCTACTATCCACAGATTTATTCCTCCTTTGTTTTATTTTAATTTTCATTCACCCCTTGTTACATTTCTCAGTTTTCCATTTTGTTGCAGTGGGGCACCGTAGGTTTGATTTTTTTTTCTTTTTTAATCATGAAGCAAAGCCTCTTGTTAACAGCACTCCATAATTATCAAATCGCACAATTTATAAAGTGTTCTAAAAGTCTCTTGAATTTATACCTATATACTGACCTAACAAAGGCCAGCTTGAAAGTTTTTGCTGCTGGCAAGTCCTTACCCATCCATTTTATTTTTCCCAGTTAAACATTAACTAGTCCACATCAGGACACACCAATGAGCTCAATGCTAGAGTGTAACAGTACAGTGTATACTTTAGCAAAAATGTAGTATTTTCAATTTTCACTTCAGTTCCCATTTTATATAAGCTTTTTCTTAATGTCACCTCAGATGAACAGTCTTTATTTCACTGCTTTACTTTCCAAGACCTACTATTTGAATGTCAAGCTTTCTCTGAAGCACTTAATGACACCCCTAATGATGAAAGAGGGAACTGAGAATCACAAACGTAGGTTTCAGCAAGTATGGGTAGGAGTATAATGTGTTTGGTTCAAAGTGCATTTGCCTGTAATTTTTCAGTTCATACTTCTATTCCAATAATTAAGTATCTTTAAAAGCCTGTACATTTAAAAAAAAGTCAGTTTCCAGCAAAACAGTTACAGAAGACAATTTTCTCCTCCCCGCAAATGATTAGACAGAGAATAGAATGGGAGAAAACAGTTTATCTGGAATTTCTGTTTCATTAAGCTCTGATTCTGCATGTGGCAACATGTGGGTGAATCATTGCATCCCTTTGGGACCCTATTGATTTTATCAGGACTCTGCACAGGCATAGGGGCAGATTGCTTGGAGCAGCTTTGAGGATCTGGGCTTTAATTTGCAACAGACTGGAACAGATCATATTTTCCTTATACACTGTAAGTTTCATTATACCATAGGTCTATATTTTGACTAGGAAGTCTACAATCATGTTAGTTTTATGTCTTGGTGTGTGGAGATTTTGAATGAAGAAAAGGAGAGGAAGCAATTCTGGGCAATCAATGGAATATAACTGGGAGCATTGGGAGGAAATTAAGAAAAGGATAAATTAGGTTGAATGTAAGGGGAAGAAACCTTCCTGCCAGTGAGATATTAGGCTGTGGAATAATATCCCTAGGGAAACAGGAGATCTCTTACATGGTACAGTTAAAATTAATCTGCATAGAGTATTGATTAAGGTACTGTATAAAACAACCCTGCATATGCAGGGAGTGGACTAAATGACCTATAGACTTTACTGTCCTTAACATTTATTATTGTGTGAGCTAAATCAAAGATTATAGTTCTTTGCATTGATGCACAATGTGAGAGGTATGTGGCCTCTTGCATACCACTTGGTGCCATACGTTTTCAAAACTGAACCCAAAATGAACTAATTTAAAAAATGCCGGGGGGGAAGGAAGACAAATTTCTTACTTTCCCTTATTCTGCGCCCCAACTAATTTGCCAATCCATGTTCATCAAAACTGAAGCATTTAGTGGTTCAGATACCAACAACCAGGCCCCAAAACAAAACTTTCCTTTGTCTTATTAGTTACAACTTTCAGGCAGCTGAAGCTACTACTGAAATAATTTCAAACCAGTTTTAGAAAGTGAAGAAAGCCAGCAAAATGGAGACTATCCATTGCTTTATTCTTATAACCTCCTATTCTCTATTGGCAGCCAAATTAGTCTATAGGTCAGGGCTCTAAGCCTTTTTCTTTTTGAGGCCCCCCAGCGCACTATAAAACCTCCACAGCCCACCTGTGCCACAACACCTGTTTTTCTGCATATAAAAGCCAGGGTCGTCATTAGAGAGTAGCAAGCAGGGCAGTTGCCTGGGGCCCCACGCTGCAGGGGGCCCTGCAAAGCTAAGTTGCTCAGGCTTTGGCTTCAGCCTTGGGTGGTGGGGTTTGGGGTCCTGGGCTTCAGCCCTGTGCAGCGAGGCTTCAGCTTTCTGCCCTGGGCACCAGTGAGTCTAATGCTGGTCCTGCTTGGCGGACCCCTTGAAACCTGCTTTCGGTTCCCCAGGGCACTCCAGACCCCTGATTGAGAACAGTTGCTATAGATCATAGTGAGCTAATGGACTGGAGAAAAATTTTCCTTGTCAGCTCTATTCACACAGAGAGTAAATTCATTATAAAATGAACATTTCTTGTTGTCAGATTCTTAACAGCAGTATTGCCACTATTGCAACTCCCCCCCCCACACTTGTTTCCAATATTAAAAACACTGAAGCACATTAGAAGAGCACCCACTGTATTAACAGTGCCTCCACTGCAAAAGAAGTTCCAACTCTTTGCCCAATTCTGTGAATCATCCTTTAGTAGATACACCCCTGAGATAGGAAGGTCATTGTTTGTGACCTAGAAATCCTTCTGTAGAATAGCCTAACCTCACAAAGCTTTCTACTATAGTTTCTTTCTCCATGCTTAGACTGACAACAATCAAATATTTGTAGAAACCAGATTGGTGTTGACTTTGTCTGAGTTCATTTTTCTGCTGAAGAATATATTTTCAGTGAGATTTGCCCCCCGTCTTCCTCTTCCCTGGAGGGAATATGTTGTGAAACCTGCGATGCCTACATGGCATCTGTTTGACATCCCTGGAAACTGAAGTGCTCTAGCACGTCTCTCCACCATTAAATTAACCTAAAACTTAAAAAAGCTGTAACTATAATTAGTGGGAAAGGATTATTTCATCCCTCCTTTGCTTTTGGGATGGACAGTAATCCTTGTAGTAGTAGCTGCAACTTTTAACAAATTAAGGTGTTTGAAAAGAATTTTTGTGAAATTATGGCAAAGGAAAGGCTGTCTATAACTCTCTTATTTTGGGTCTTGAAACTTACATATTGCATTACTTTGACCAGCTGCTCTTCCTTGCACTGCTTTGTTCCAGAGGGTTGTTCTTTAGTCCACTAAACTGGTTATAACAGGCACTACCTTCTCATCTGGTTCCCAGCAGTTGGAATTCCTTATGTTGTTGTCTGCTGGCCAGTATACATAAACAGTTCAGGACTGCCCACCCACATTTACTATGAACACAGGTTTTAGCCATTTGCTAGCACTCAGCTGGATTTTCTTAGTAGTTTTGTTAATATTGCTTTAAATGAGTCTTATATGCAGAATCATAATCAAATGTCTTAATATCTATTAATCTGTTCATAGCATATAATTATAAACACAACAATGTGTACAGTGGGCATATGTAATAGGTACACGCTGTGGAGCCAGATTTTCAAATGCTCAGCACCCATAGTTGGGGCCAGATTTTGGAAAGAACTCAACTCCCATTTCGACAGATTTTCAAAAGAGCTTAGCACCACATTGGCTAAATGAAAGCCAAGTTCTTTTGAAAATATAGCTCCAATTTTGGGTTTGGTGCTCTTTTGAAAATCTAGCCCTATATATTACAGTGTGCCTACATGCACAGACAATAATAGATGGAAATAACTTCAATGGCCTACTGTAAATGTTACAGCATTTTGGAGCAATGTTGGCATTCATAACTTCATTCCAGCACTTTCTTCCTAATTTCTACTTTAGAATCTATCCTGGTAGTTGGAATTATTTTCCCACTCCAGTTAAAATAAACTACTACTATCTACTACTTTTCCTATGAAACTTTTAAAAAGTATAACTTTATTCTGATTAGATTTCAAATAGGACAACCATAAATGTTATTTATTTACCATTTTTGGCATTCAACACAGGCACAAATGGCATATCCTGCTAAAAAACTCTGCTCATAACTTTCATGAGTGGAAGAAATTTACCTCTCATTACTTTTTCTTCCCATATTTGTAAAACATCAGGCATAACATTACTATCTCGTTGCCACACATTATGTGTGATGTGTGTTTTGCAGACATATTGTAGTAGCTGCCTGGTAATTTCCATCAAGATGAAAGGTGCAAAATAGGTTCTATTATAATTGGGTGTTTTCTTTTACATATTCCGAACTTTCAATAAAGTCACTTTTGGGAAATCTTCCATGCTTTTTCTCTGGTAAAAGATGAATTTTTAGGAAAGTTTGAACAAAATCCCTTTGGCTGTTTTGAATTCAATAATTTATCCCCGCCCCCTCCCAGCTTAAAAAAAAAATCTAACCACATTTTTTTGAACATGCCTCCATGATACCAAAAAAGGGCTGAGGTTAGACTGTTGACACTTAGCATGGGCATTATGCTTACTGAGGAGTGGCATGCTTTGCTAGATTCAAGGAGGGAAAACAAAAGTTTTGCATTCCCTTAACAAGGAACATTTGAAATGTGTGTTCTAATCATACACAGTAGAGTTTGTTGGACAGCAAGTAGCACTTTAAGCTGGAAGAACTGTGTTGACGATGCAGCAACTATTTAATGAGTGTAACACATTTTTTAAAGGAGTTTGAGTGCATTTTAGGTTCCCCATTGAGGAGATGCACCTTCTTTAGGCTACAGACCATGACCTATTTTGTATAACAAATGTGCAATTTTTAACTCTTTCTACCATTCCCTATACAGCTTCACACACTTGAGCAGAATTTTGCCTTTCTCAGGCTTCTGTGCTTATGCTACCTTTAAGGGTTTTTTAAACTCTGCACTAACAAGAGTAGGTACATTTGTAGGTATAGAAATGCATACTAAATCTGCAATGCTAGCAGTCGTTAGGGCCTGTTTCAACTTCCATTAAGGCCAGTGCAAGTCTTTCCATTGATCTGAATGGGAATGGAATAAAGTCACTAGTCATCCACTGGTCAACTGGTCATTTAAGTAGAGCTGGTTGAAAACTTTCCCACTTTGGAAAATGGCAATTCATTGAAATGTATCTATTCTATTACATTTCAATTAGAAAAATATTGAAGTGAAGCATTTCGATAAAGTCAAAATAAAACATTTGTTAGAATAGAACATTACAATTTTCCATTACAAAATATACTTTAAAGTGAAAATCAAAATACATTTTATCTAAACAAAGCATTTCAATTGATCCATTCATTTCATGGGACATTTCAATATTAAATGTTTCATTTCAATTTGGAATGAAAACAAATTTAATAATCACAGAATTTCCTGAAAAACAAAAATTCTGATTCCCTCACAGCTTGACTTTTAAATCTACAGTTGTGACGTTAACTGATGACATGAATAGATACCAGCTGACCTTTGCCAAGTGGGTCTTTTGCAAATTGGTACTATCTTTTTTTCATTATTTTTTTTCACATAGAAAATGCCTCAAATTATATAAAAGCAACTTTATTAAGGAAGTGTATAAATAAAAAAGGGAGATAAAATGAGAGCATGAAAACTTAGCTTTGCCCCCTTATTCATACCTACTATGGTACAGAGAATAGTACTCAGATGCACTGGGCATGAACTGGATGCATCTGAGGCTGGGAGAAGCAAAGTTCCTAAACCCTGATCATTAGTCAGCTGAGAGTCCAAATCAGCCATTGCTACAACTTAGAGCAGTCAGAAGGCACACATAGTTAGGACAACTTTGGGTTAGATCTTGACTTCAGTAGCAGCAGGACCCATTGTCTTACTCCTCATCCTTCTCAAGAGGGCACATGTATGATTTAAAAACACCTCACATGGATAACCCATGACTTATCTTCTAATCAAATTGATCCTGACCATTACAGCTAAGTGCATGTCTGCTAGAATAAGTTCAATGATAAAAGGATTGTTTAATTTTTATCATAAACATATTATTTATGATGTGGCTTTGACTATCAGCCAGATCGTCAGCTGGTTGAAATTATTGTAGCTCCACTGACATCAATTTTACACAAGTTGAGGATTTGGCCTTGTGATCATATGTATAAATGACAGCTTCTCCTTAGTTTCTGTAGGCATCTCAGATGTGGGGGTACTGTAAACCAGTCAAGTTAGAATTTCAACACTTTTTCTTGCGTAGTCAAGTTCCCAAAATGTTACCCTATACATCGAATACACTTACTAATAAGTTTTACTATCACTACAGCAATATCTGCTATTTGATTACTTATGTACTTGATTAAAATCCTATCTAGGGTGGATCATAGGCTTTGTTCAATTTGCGTTGCTATGAAGGTTTCATTGAAAGATAATATTTCCTTGGCTTGATGTAGTTAAGTCTTCATTATTTTCCTCTGTCCTGGGTTATTTTTGGCGCAAGGATATGATCAACAACAGTTTAACAATGTCCTATCAGGAATTTTAAGTGTAAGTACACATTTTCTTTCTACTTGGGATATCCAACAAGACACTGAGTTTGTTTCTACATCTAAAATTTCTCCGTGGTTTGGCAGGCCCATAGCTTTTGGTGGCTATGAACCATATCTTAATTGGATAACCTTGTGGAAACTACACAGAACTTTCTCTAGATCTCATTTCCAATTTATGACTATCTCGCTTTCAGCAGTTAAGACTATACAAATACAAAAATGCTCTAATTCCTCTCTTTGCAATTCCTCAATGGTATAAGGTGGAACATACATCCTATCTTTCATTGATTTTTATGACCTCAATCCAAGTAAAGCACTTAAGTACATGCTTATGTTTAAGCACTTGAATAGTCCCACTGACTGTTCACATGTTTAAAGTTAAGCACTGGGACTCTAAGAACCACCCCAGTGCCAACTGGCAAAGGTTCATTGTTCCCTCAGCAACTCCTAACAGGCCTGACAAACTCACTATACATAAAATATTATGGAAATGGTGTGTTTAGCCAAAAAGTGTCTTATTAAGTACTGCATCACATGAAAGCCAGTGGCACACTGGTCACTGATATCATTGTGAAAGGTATAGAATCATAGGACTGGAAGACACCTTGAGAGGTCAGCTCATCTAGTCCATTCCCCTGCACTCATGGCAGGACTAAGTATTATCTAGACCATCCCTGACAGGTATTTGTCTGACCTGCTCTTAAAAATCTCCAGTGATGGAGATTCCACAACCTCCCTAGGCAATTTATTCCAGTGCTTAACTTCCCTGATAGTAAGAAAGTTTTTCCTAATGTCCAACCTAAACAGCCCTTACTGCAATTTAACCCCATTGCTTCTTGTCCTATCCTCAGATGTTAAGGAGAACAATTTTTCTCCCTCCTCCTTGTAAGAACTCTTTATGTACTTGAAAACTGTTATCGTGTGTCCCCTCAGCCTTCTCTTCTTCAGAATAAACAAACCCAATTTTTTCAATCTTCCCTCATAGATCATGGTTTTTTTAGACCTGTAATAATTTTTGTTGTTCTTCTCTGGTCTTTCTTCAATTTGTCCACATCTTTCCTGAAACATGGCACCCAGAACTGGACACAATATTCCAGTTGAGGCCTAATCAGTGGAGAGTAGAGTGGAAGAATTACATCTTGTATCTTGCTTCAACTCTCCTGCTAATACATCCCCAGAATGATGTTTGCTTTTTTTGCAATGGTGTTACACCTTTGACTCATATTTAGCTTGTGGTCCGCTATGACCCCCCAGATCCCTTTCTGCAGTACTCCTTCAGAGACAGTCATTTCCCATTTTGTATGTGTGCAACTGATTGTTCCTTCCTAAGTGGAAGTACTTCGCGTTTGTCCATACTGAATTTCATCCTATTTACTTCAGACCATTTCTATTGTTTGTCTAGATCCTTTTGAGTTTTAATGCTATCCTCCAAAGCACTTGCAACCCCTCCCAGGTTGGTATTGTCTGCAAACTTTATGTATACTCTCTATGTCATTATCTAAATCACTGATGAAGATATTGAACAGAACCAGACCCAGAACTGATCCGTGCTGGACCCCACTTGATATGTCCTACCAGCTTGACTGTGAACCACTGATAACTACTTTCTAGGAATGATTTTCCAACCAGTTATGCATCCATGTTGTAGTAGCTCCACCTGGATTGTATTTCCCTAGTTTGCTTACGAGAAGGTCGCGTGAGACAGTATCAGAAGCCTTACTAAAGTCAAAATATACCACATCTACTGCTTATTCCCCTATCCACAAGGCTTCTTACCTTGTCAAAGAAAGCTACTAGGTTGGCTTGATACAATTTGTTCTTGACAAATACACATTGACTATTACTTATCACCTTGTCATCTAGGTGTCTGCAAATTATTTGCTCCGTTATCTTTCTGGGTACTGAAGTTAAGCTGAGTGGTCTGTAATTTCCCGGGTTGTCCTTATTTCCCTTTTATAGATTGGCACTATATACAGTATGCCCTTTTCCAGTCTTCTGGAATCTCTCCCGTCGTCCATGACTTTTCAAAGATAATCGCTAATGGCTCAGATATCTCCTCAGTCAGCTCCTTGAGTATTCTAGGATGCACTTCATCATTATTTGTTTATATTCATCCTTTGTAATTTGACCTAGTTTCTAGTTTTTGTAGGACTTTTTTTTGAGTTTCAGATCATTGAAGATCTTGCGGTTAAGCCAGGGTGATCTCTTGCCATACTTCATATCTTTCCTACGTATGTATTACCACTGTATGAGGAATTATGTATACTTACTGATATTGTGCTTTAAACTCTGTAGCAAAACAAAGGGATAAATGGGTTTCTTCCAGACTGGTGGCAAGGCAGTTATATCTCTGTCATATATAAATTAAGCATTGTGAGCCAAAAACGATGGAAGCTACATTTGCAGGTGAAGTAAACAGGAAAAACAAGTTAACACGCAGATGTGAAAGCAACATGGCATCAGCACACTGGAGAACAAATAACAGGCATGCATTTAAAAGGTTTCTTGTACTACAACAGATGGTGCTGTCCATCTCACTGAGGAGCATCTTTGGTGAGGGGTGTGTGATTTGTGAATGAATGCTTCCTGGATTGACCGAAAACTAGCAAACTCTGCAGACAGACTTTGAGGGTGAGAAACTGCTTTAGACAGGGATTGTAGCCTGTTAAGTCTCTAGAAAAGCATGTTATACTTTTGTTTTACTTGTAAGCAGTTCTGTTTCTATTATCCTTACTTAGTATCACTTAAATCTCTATCTTTACTAATAAACTTATTCTCATTTCATGACGAATATATCTCAGTGCTATATGAGCAAAGTGTGAAACATCATTTGTGTGTATACCAGGGTTTCCCGCTTGTGTAGGGAAAGCCCCTGGCGGGCTGGGCCTGTGTGTTTACCTGCCCCATCCGCAGGTCCGGCCAATCGCAGCTCCCACTGGCCCAGCTCCAGGCCAATGGGAGCTGCTGGAAGCAGAGGCCAGTAAGTCCCTCGGCCCGCGCCGCTTCCAGCAGCCACATTGGCCCAGAGCAGTGATCCGCAGCCAGTGGGAGCCGTGATCGGCCGGACCTGCGGAAAGGGCAGGTAAACACACCGGCCCGGCCCGCCAGGGGCTTTCCCTACACAAGCGGCGACCCCTGTTTGAGAAACCCTGGTGTATACTGTCTCTTTGGGAGGCAGTTTATCTGATCATTTCTCTGAGTGTCTAGTGAAAGGGGCTGGAGGCTACTGGGAGAACCTCTTCAAAGGGGGTTCAGAGTTTGGAATGCACCTCATGTTAACTTGCAAAGCAAAATAGAACTGGCAGAGTCTTGAGGAGAGTGTTAGAGTGGTTGAAAGGGTGGTGGAGTTCAGGAGCTGACACCCAAGTACAACAAGACAGACTCCCTCATGCTAGAGGCAGGGGGTAATGAAGTGACCCACAGTCCTGGGAGCCCCGAGAAAGCATCACAAGCACATATTGAACTGATTTTCCTGTTTCTGGTCCTGTATGCTCAAATTAGAGCAGTTGGTGGGTGGGGAGTTAGATTTCTGAGGTGGAGTGTGGTGAAATGTGTGCTTTTGGGAAGCTTTTTTCTGCACTCAGATTACCCAGAAGGAATGGAGGTTGTGAAAGCAATGCAGATAGACAGATGTTTGGATAAGCAGGATTTTTTAAAATACACATTGCACTTTTCAATGAACATCATCTCACTATGTGGGTAAGAGTGTTTTTGGACAAACAAAAGTTTCACTGATAATTTTTTTCCTTTTTAACCCAGTGAATGGTTGGGGTGGACATTTGTGTTGCTTTATTTGTGCATATAGCTGAGAAAATATGGAGCGAAATACTGAAGGAAATAAAGAAAATAATCAAGTTTTGACTCAGATGTCAATGACAATATGTCCTAGTTATCCACTTATTCTTACAGATTAGTTAATAGAGATGAGTAAATAGTGCAAAAATATTTCCACGTTTGCTCTAATGTTTAGACGAATTCATTCTACCATACTCACTCCTTTTTCTATTTTCTTTCTGTGACCGTTCATGCCATTCAGTTACACTGGCCCAAATGAGTGAATTTCAAAGGCTCATACTTCAGCATTCATAGAAACTAAGTCTTGAAATTAGAATTTATGAGGGTTCTTGCCAAAAATATTGTTGCACACTCATCAAATCAGAGAGAAACAATACTCCAGGAATTAGCTGACTGGTCTCAACTAACCAACATAGCTGTAATAGCACAACTCGAAGAACATGTCATGTTAGTGAATGTCTAATACACTCAGCATTGTTCACAAGCAATCAATACTTGGAAAAAATTGCAGAGATAACTGAAATACTTTGAAATAAAAAAAATCTGAGGAAATACAACGAATAAATATAACTATCTGGTACAGATATGCCAAAGAGAGACCAAATTAATCAACTAAGTATTCATGATAAATTGACTTGGCTCTAGCAATCAGTAGCAATAGTTCTAAGTTGAAATGTTCAGAAGGCCTCTATTTATTGAATATTTTAACTTTTTTGTTTAGTGTTGTCTAGCACAAGCCAGACATTCATTTACTCTTACTTTCTAATTTGCTGCATCGTTACAGTGTTTCTTAATGACAGTTTCACACTAATATAGTACAACTACAACTTTTTTACATTTTTTTGCTAAATATTGTATAACTTTTTTTAGATTATGTTCATTTATTGAAAAATATCAGATTGTCTACAGAAATACATTTATCTGGTATTCTGTGTTCAAAGGCTGCTTTTTTTTTAAACCCTTCTTTTTAATCTCAAATAACTTTTTTGACATATTTTTACCACATTTAAGGTCGATCATCTTGAAAATATCAGATAGCATTTATTAGTCTGCAAAGAGAACAGAAATATAGAAAGATTCACGCATTTGCATATGGATATAAGTATGATTTTGGTCCTGTATTTTGCTTTTAGGAGTTGGAAGAGGAAAAAGGAGTATCAGTGAAAATTAATATTACAGCTGAACACAAGTAGACAGAACTACAAATAGTGAGTTTGGTATTTCCTGCACAAGTAGGCTTGCAATATTGAGAGACAATAAAATGACCATTTTGATTGCTCTCTTGCTTGCTTTTCCCACGAGCAACTTTGTAAGGGGCAGAATGGAGAAACCACACTTGGGAAGGACTCCATGTCAAAATTTGCAAAGCTATTAAATTATTCTCTTTTAAATTCTTCCTTAAAGTCTACCTTAGCTGTCATGCCCACAAATCACAACCATTGGTCCCTTGCTCAGCTGGCAGCCATTTGTTACTAAAGCTGCGTAACATTTTTCATGTGATCAGTTCTTTTTTTTTTCTTTCTGAAAAATGCAAATTCATTCTGACAAACAATTTGTAAATTCAGATAAATTTTTGTGAATAATTTCGGTCAATTTTTTTTTAAATGTCACAATGATTCATTTCAGCATTTCCAAAACAGAATATTTTGACTTTTCATTCTGGAAAAATGTTTTGTTTTCAGAATTTCCCTAAGTTTTATTTTAAAAAAACAAACATTAAAATGTTTAAAAAAACACCACTCGGAACAAAATGAAATGTTTAGGTAGAAACAATTTATTTTTTACATTTTTGTTTTGCTGGGGACAGAAAAAAAATTTGTTTGACCCAAAACTATTTTTTTTCAATTTCTTTGGTTCAGCCACCAAACCAAAAAATTGGTTATTGGCCCAGCTCTGTTTAGGATTACTGTGGCCTTTGAGACCATTGTGACTACTAACTTATGCAAACACTCCTCACTTTACTATTATCTTGTTCTCTCACCCTCTTGTCTATTTACCTGTTATATACTTGCAAAATCACCAGTAGCAAACTCTGTGGGACAGACATGAGGTGTTATTTGTTGGCAGAGCCCTTAAAATAGTGGAGCCCTGAGCAGGGACCTCAGGTTCTATTGAATTAGAAATAATAGATTAAATGTATCAATATCATGAGAAAAGGAATCTCACATAATTTTACTTTATAAAACAGTATGGACAGGACCACCTAGTACCCTTTTGTTAAGGGAATTGCAAATGAGGAGTAGTGGTGGTGGGAATATAGCGGTTGTGGGTAGGCAAGAGTTAGAAAAGAAATCAGAAAGAAGATATGACCTGTATTGCCAAACTATTATTCACCTAAATCAAGAAGAAACCCACCCTCTACTATTGATTAGTCCTCTATATGCTATTTCTTTTAAAAGGAAATGGAGATCTTAACATATTCAAGTTTTAGTCATTCATGTTTGTATTATGCTAAACAAAAGCAGTAGGGTCCCTTGGCAAATGCTAAAAAAGTACATAAAATAAAAGGACTCTAACAGTTACCACAGATGACACTGCCCCAACTGTACCAGAAATGTTAAAAATGATTTAATAACCCCCTGAAACCACATCACAACCAGACTTCCCCTTCAACCAGGCCCTGGTCTTACCAGCTCTCTCCCCCACACCCCAGGCCAGTTAGACATTTAGGGATGAGGCAACAGCCCCAGTAGCAAAGTAGGTAGCAATCTCTGTAGACAGTAGGGTGACCAGATATCTGGATTTTATAGGGACAGTCCCAATTTTGGGGTCTTTTTCTTATATAGGCTCCTATTACCCGCCACCCCACCCCCCAACCCACTGCCCTGATTTTTCACATTTGCTGTCTGGTCACCCTAATAGATAGCATTAGCAATGGGCCCAATCCTAATATTGTGGAAGATGATGAGAATTTTGCCATTGACTTCATTGGAAGCAGGATCTTGCCCATGATAGGGTTAATTTATGATAAGCATGAATCAATCTGAATGGGTGGGATGACATGACTGCCATATTGCTTTAAAATGGGTATGATCTGCAGCCCTTGTTCTGGCAAAAATCTAACTGAAGAGAGATTGTATTAGAATTCAGTGGGGGTTTTCCCTAGGTAAGGATGTCAAGATCAAGCCCAGTATTTCTGCAGCCCACTTTACTAACTTCAGTGAGAGCTATAAGCCCACATCTAAGGGCAGAATTTGATCCTAAACACACTGCCTTTGAGCAACAATTATTTGAATGACATTCTCATGTGTTTGCAAGTGTATGTTGCTTTTTATTTCACCATATATTATATGTATCTCACTCATTAGATTTGCTGTCTCTGCTGAAGAAAGGCTGCTTATTATTTGTAGCGCAGAAAGGTCATGCACTTCAACTGCAGTCTATAGTCCTGAACAGAAATTATGACTTAATGACATTTATTCTATTTACTCTTGACTGAATTTCTTGCATGGCATCTTAGTGTGGAATACCAAGGTTTTTTTTCCGTGGTTACACACAATTGCATATTTTTAGACTGAGCTAATTTCCTCTAATTGCTCAAATAAAAGGTTAATGAGAGACTATTGATTAGGCTTCAAACTAAAGATGAACTTTTGGGGCTCTTTTTTTTTTCAAAAGAAGTGATTTCCTTGGTTCCTCTGGGAGTGTCCTGGCTCCCAGAATGTCATAAATGTAATCAAACTGTCATCCTGCTCCTTGTGGTAACAAACACAGAAAGTGAAATAGAGACAGCTTTGAATCACAGATTACTGGGGTCCATTTAGTCTGAAAGGCCATTTGTATAAATCCCAACTGCATGTGGGAAGTGTGTTTACAATGACCCTAGAATCCATTTTTCTGACTTATTGCAAAAAAACCAAATGAACTGTAGGCTGTGGTAAATATGCTTCTTTGAAGAAGGGGGAGTTACTCTTCACTCAATCTGAAGAGTGGCATGGAAAGATCACTGTTATTATTTTTAATGTATTGCACATTTATAAGGTGTTTGCAGAGCCATATAGTTGTTGTACCCAGATACCCTATGTATAATTTAAATTAAAAAGGAAAATATTTTGACACAAATTGTAGCTCTGCCTAGGTCCTACTGCTGTGAATGGCCAAGAGAATAACAGATTAGCGAGACCCAGCTAATTTCCAAGACGATTCCTAGAACTCTGATTTATGGGCAACCTGAACAAAGGTAAATATTTTACATTGTGCTCTGAGCCAAATCCTGGTCTCACTGATGTCATCAGTAAAACTCCCACTGATCTCACTTGGACCAGAATGTGACTATGCTCAGGCTCTGTCAGAAGTCAGCTGCAGCTGAATTCCAACACTGAAGGCCTGCTGCTGAAAATGCCTCGCTCTGCCTATCATGCTGGGGACAAGTGGCTAGTGTGTTCTTTCTGAATGCAAACACTATGACTAAACATGAGTGGGGAGCCTGGAACCGAACTGGGATTTTCTAATTGATAACCAGTTCCTTGAATTTCTCTTGGAGGTGAATTGGCAAAAAGTGAGGAGCACAGTTGTAACGTGCTCTTGTTGATCCTTCCTACTGAAATAACGGTTAGATGCATACTACACTAGCTGAAGCTTTGGCGTGTGGCCTTTAAGTGTGAACTAAGGAAAAACATCCTGCAGCAGTCTAGCTTTGAGGTGACAAAGACACAAATAACCATGGCAAAGTTCATTGACCTGCAGCGTAATCTTGAACAAGTTGCATCATTTTTGTTTCCCCTCCCACTCTTTGTCTCTCTTGTCTGTTTATAAAGCTCTTCAGGGCAGGGATTTCCTCCTACTAAGAATATGTACAGTGCGGCCTACAACTGGGCCCCAAAATTGAATGGATCCTCTCGGAGCTAGTATAATACAAAAAATCAATAATAATATTCTAAATGGTTCATTTGGAGTACAGCAGCTGCCATGTCTTTGGAGATCTGCAAACAATTAGGCCAAATTGAGCACTGATGCAAGTGGGCAGAAGGCCCATTGATTTGAGTTGTGTTTATTCTAGGGCCAAATTTGGTCCAATAATTTGTTCTTCTCATTTTCATAAGAAAAATCAAATAGTTACAGCTTCTAAAGTTGCTGAATTTCATGGAGAAACTTTTTAATCTGAATTTTATATGTACTTCAAGTGTGACACTAGAAAATTACTTTAATAATGTAAATAACAGTAACAACAGCACTATAAGAGATGTATAGCCTCCCCTATTAGAACCTTCAGACTAGGGTTAAATTTCATATTTATGGGAACTTTTGAAATTTCATGATCATTTTCTATAGTTTATGTGATGTTTGCACAATGGTTTCTGAAATAGAGATTAACATAAGAATGTAAGAATGGCCATACTGGCTCAGATCAAAGGTCCATCCGATCCAGCCCAGTATACTGTCTGTCGACAGTGGCCAATGCCAGGTACCCCAGAGGGAGTGAACCTAACAGGTAATGATCAAGTGATCTCTCTCCTGCCATCCATCTCCACCCTCTGACAAACAGAGGATAGGGACACCATTCCTTACCCATCCTGGCTAATAGCCATTAATGGACTTGACCTCCATGAATTTATCTAGTTCTCTTTTAAACCCTGTTATAGTCCTAGGCTTCACAACCTCCTCAGACAAGGAGTTCCACAGGTTGACTGTGCGCTGTGTGAAGAAGAACTTCCTTTTATTTGTTTTAAACCTGCTGCCCATTAATTTCATTTGGTGGCCCCTAGTTCTTATATTATGGGAACAAGTAAATAACTTTTCCTTATTCACTTTCTCCACATCACTCATGATTTTATATACCACTATCATTTCCCCCCTCAGTCTCCTCTTTTCCGTGCTGAAAATCCTAGCCTCTTTAATCTCTCCTCATATGGGACCCGTTCCAAACCCCTAATCATTTTAGTTGCCCTTCTCTGAACCTTTTCTAATGCCAGTATCTTTTTTGAGATGAGGAGACCACATCTGTACGCAGTATTCAAGTCATTTTGGTCCATAAACATATTAATGAAACCACTCAGAACCAAGAACAATTGGAAGAATTTCTCTCTCAACTGGGCATGATTCCCTTGGACATGGTCAGTGCTCTGGAAGCACATAATATGATGTGATTGTTTGTCGGCCAGACCCACGAGCTTGTTTTGATCAAAACCTTAGGTTCTTTGTTGATCTTAGAATATTTCAGTCCTGTTGATTTTGTGAGCAGCATTTGGAGTGGAGCACTTGGAACGAATTTGCTTAGATATGTCAATGGGCCAATGACTTTCCAAAAGGCCCTCAGGTTTTAAGATCTTTATGCCAGTGAAACATCTTTGATGTGAACATGGAAACAAGGAGAGACAGACATCATGATAAAGTTAATTGTGGGAGCTTCAACTTTGTTCAAAATTATTACCTAGCAAGGGTAATCACCCCAAACTACTTGCCAGGGTTGTTCCAGTGTGAACCTCAACTAGCACAAATGACCTGGGGGGACTATTAACCTGAAGGTGGTTGTGAAGGCCATTCTCTCTCTATGCCTTCAGGCCTGTCCAGGGACCCTGACTGGAAACCAGAATATTCACTTATTCCTCTCCTTCATGCTGGAGGTAGGAGAGATAAGATGAGTGGAGCCACAAGTGGTGAGAGACACAGAGGTAACCCCTCCTCATCATGTATTACCCTGCTCAGGACCAATACCCAAGCAGCCTGCTGAGTAACAAACTTTGGTCTCTTTCAATCCCTCCAACTGCACTGGAACCCACAAAAATTGCAGCAGTTATAATTTAATCTCCAAAAACCAGACCTCTGGGATGCTGGGTGGATGGTAAAAACCCCCACAAAGCAGTTGACCAATTTTGCTGTATGGAAGGAATCCCTTCCAGAAACCAAAACTGGTTTTCAACCTAGTCCCTGGCACTGCCAGAGATCTAGTCACTAGATTGGGGTGGAAAAGGTAAGACTGAAACACAATGGCTACCCTGCCTAGGCAGAAAACTATATCAATCCCCCCCACATTCACAATGGGAGCCAAATCACCCAGCCTCAGCATCACCCAATAGCAGCAATTGTAATGGAATGCTAAATTTTATTATACTGTTCAGCCACGAGACAGCACTGTGTGTAAAATACCTTCTTTCATAGAATATCAGGGTTGGAAGGGACCTCAAGAGGTCATGTAGTCCAACCCCCTGCTCAAAGCAGGACCAATCCCCAGACAGATTTTTGCCCCAAATGGCCCACTCAAGGATTGAACTCATAACCCTAGGTTTAGCAGGCCCAAACCACTGAGCTAACGTCAGCCATACCTGGCAGAGCATTACAGGATCTTATGATAAAGGCATATGATGTGTATATAAGCAAGCCCTGCAGTCTGTTCATATCTGGTACAGAAGCACATGACAGCACACCCAGTGGTGGGTGGGAGACTCTCCCAGAGCCCAGGCTTAGATGCAGCATGTGACCCTTCCTCATGCAGCAGAGCATGGGGAAGGAAGGGAGGTAAGGAAAGAAAGGAGAGGGGACATGTGGAATGCTGCCTTAGCTGAGTCCCCCCTGAGGGTGTCTCCACTTCTCCTGGTTCCACGAAGGCAGCCCTACAGCTAGCAGGGTGGGCATTCTGTATTCTGGGGAGCAAAATGGGTATAGGTGTTTTATTAACATAACTATAGATGTTGACCCTTCTCCTTTACATTCTGTCTTCAGATTATGAGCTCTTGTGGGCAGGAATCATACCTTCTCCCCCAATTTCTTTACACTGCCATCAGTGAGAATATTCTCTTTTCTATATTTAATTGTGACTCAATTATAATGTACTTTGTGGAAAAAGGCAAATTGGGAAAAGAATTAAAAGTGGTAAATTCTTCATGTCCTGACTTCAATGGAGTTGCACTAGGGATCAGTTTGGGCCTGTATATTTGAACATTGCTACTGCAAAGTGTACCTCAAACACGTGTCTGATGGACAATTGGAAAGACAGGCAGAAATGCCAGGGTGTTTTCTAATACCATAACAAGAAGCTCTTTGTACAGTGTGCCATGCACACAGAGTGAAATCCTGGCTCCACTGCAGTCAATGGGAGCTTTTCAATTGATTGCAGGGGGACTGGATTTCACCCATACTATTCACATCTCAAAAATATAATTCATATTCAGCACTTAAATGATAAAAAGGAGCAGAAAACTAAAATGAGAAACCATATTTGAAAGACAGAAAGTTAATGAAAACTTCAAGGGCTGTTGATTTGAAACAAAAATGTAAAAGCATCCAAAGCAATATGGTGTTGTTACTTAACTATCTGGAACATTTCTTTGTTTCCCAAATGCATACTAAATAATACTGAAGAAGACCGTGAAGGTTTTTTCCCATGGTGAATTGGGAACACCAGTTTAAGTTAGATTGAGTCCAAAGTTAGAATGGTTAGAAATGAACAGTCATTTTAGAAGTTTCTCTTTCAAAAATATATGAAATGTAACAAAGTCCTAACCTTCACCCTCACTGACAGCAGCTCTCTGTGGGAGGTATATTTGTAACCATCTAAAAATAGCTCTACTGTTTTCTGTTGAATAGTTTTTGACCATGTGCAAATGCCAGATGCACGACTTTGTGCACTGCAGAAAGGTCTGGATCATTTTTGTTGCACAGGGGCTTTTAGACATTGATATCATGCACAGAATATGACTCAATATTTCAATGTTTGATAGAAAAATGACTAGTGAAAAAGGAAGAGGTGACAAGGGGATGATGTGGAAGGTCTGCAAAATCATGTTTTATTCTTTATTTTAAAGAAGATTTATAAATGGGGATGGCTGAAAAGAGAGGTGTAGTTTGAATACCCAACTGGAAAACCAGGCATTTCTAAATTCTAATTCTAGCTCTGACACAGAGTTTCCTTGTGGCCTAGGCCAAGTTACTTAATCTCTCTGCTTCACTTTTAAAATGGGGATAATACTTATTTTACAGGATATGGAAGGATTAATTAGTTAATGGTTTAAAAGTGCTTTGAAGGTGAAGTGCTAAGTATTACTTAAAAAAAACTTGGATGTTTATTTCAGGTCAAGTAAGCCCTCAAAATCCTGATACTTTATCTAAATTTACCTCAGTCTTATTAAATCCTTCCTCCTACCCTGGCCCGTCTCCTTCCCAGTACAATTTCATCTGCTTTCTCTCACTTCCATTTTCTTCTCTTTCTTCCAAACTGGATATGGACACTGATCCCTGCTTTCTGGTCTGGGGCCATTTATTCTTTATTCAACCCCTATATACACTTTTATTCCCTGTCCCCCTCTTTCTCCTTGAACAGGCACCCTCTTCATCTCTGGTGATATTTCCATTGCCAAATCTTAGCAGGTTTGGTACTTTATACTTCACTCAGGTGGATGTGATTTCAGGTTTTCTTCAGATCAGAGGTGGCCCAAATCTTTGTGCAGCCCTGATTCTGGGGAAGCTTTGATAATCCCACAGACAGCAATTGCCCTAGCAAAACCTGCCAGATTGCTTCAATTTCACAGGCACTCAGAAGGGACAGAGGATCTTAGAAGACAGACTTAAAAGTGTGTGGGTGTGGGTGTGGGTGTGGGTGTGGATAGGACTGAGGCTTGGTCTTGTACTGGTTTAGGAAAATAAGTTCACCTAACTGGACTTGTCAGGAAGGTTCTAGTGATCTGATGGTGTAGTTGCTCCATGAATTTGACTTTGACGGAATTCAGTGGGAGTTTCATAGACTAGAAACTAGATGACATCTTGAGGTCCCTTCCAGCCCTACATATGTGTGATTTCTATGTGCAGTGCCTGCAATAGCTTATGAAGACAAATAGGTCAAGTGGCACTAAAGACTGAAAATTACAACATCCTGGTATACATGAATGAGAATGGAAAATGTTATGTATTAATCAGGCTTTCGTACAAGGTATCCTGTACTTCCCTGGAAATATCCTTTCTCAGGTGCAAAGAGTGCAGAAATATATGAAAGTTATCAAAATCTACATTCAGGTCATGTCCTTACTACTTCCAAATCAATCGGAGTATCCCTGCTTAGTACTATCCCACCCAGACCTTTTTAACACTGTATAGTACTCCTCCAACTCAAAATGCCTTGAGCCTAAGAGTAGACGTGTAATGGAGAAGGAGATTAATTTTATTATAAACTACAAGGTAAGCACCAATGAATTACAGTAGTTTAAATATACTCAGATAGGGCCCTATTCAAATCAAACTTCCTTTTAACGTCAGTGGGAAGAAGATTTGAGCCACAGTTTCCCTTCTTGGCTAAAGAAAACAATCATTTTGGTTCATTTTTTTAAATCAGTTTTTCATTTGCTCTTATTGATGTCTTCTTCCTATATAGAAAAATGCTGATTCCTGTTTTAACATAGGGCCACATCTCAGTGGAATTCTGTTAAAAAAAAAGGTATCAGCCAGAAATCCTTTCTAAAACATGGGCACAAAAGTTATTCAAGTCTGCTAAAACTTCTAGAGAACAAATTAACAAGTGGAAATGATTAAGACAGAAATGACCTGGTTCTCTAATTGAAGAAGTCATCCAGCATGATGTCATTCAGCGTTAGTATTTAATTGCTTTCAGGAGGGCTCACAGTGTGACACTCTTTCTCCACCCCTCTCCTCACCCCCACCCCCCCAAATTCTCCAAGTATTTAAAATGTATCACATTATAGAAGAATGTAGCTGTTTGCACACAGTTGGTCTGTTTTAGGTTCATTTAATTAAATTAGCTAAAATAAAAAACACAGTTGTTTATAGCCTCAGCTTTGGCTTTTTTATTTCATACACTGAGGTCTGACTCTGGCTGGGTTGGTGAGTGGTCACGTAGCCTACTTAAAGAACATTCATACCACATGACGGCACCTAGTGTCTAAGCTTGATATGGCCAATCAACTGTTTGAATGGCTATGGGCAAGGTGTATGTGGTGAAGTTGTTCTTTTATAATCCTATAAACACTGACTGGTAGGGCACTGTGTCCTTGTCACTTAAATATATGTACCAGGACCTGCGACTTTACTCCCTAGAGCATGAGTTCACTGTTCCTTCTGTTTTTCATGCACTGTTAGTAGTGTTCTGGATGCTCACAAAAGGCAAGCCAGTATGTTTTCCTGGGGTTTCTTTAGATGCCTTCTCTTTCTCCTGTAGGACTCACCCTCAGGTGTGCTTATAACACATGATCTTCAGGTGGATGGTATGGCTGAAATAAGGAGTTCACAAGCTAATGAGATGGATACATAAACAAATTGTGCAGCTTCCATAATGAGAGCACAACTTATGTAACAGGGGAACTTAAACACTCACCAAACATGGAATTTTCCAATTAGAGGCCACACTCAGGTGCATTTTTGGTTTTTGGATGGTTGGTTGGTTTCTTTTTAAAGAAAAATGGAAGGAAGAAGATATGCTTGTATAAGGTAAATGAAAAATTGTACCAAAAATGTAAGAGGAATTGTTCATCTATGTTGAGATATTATGTACATAAACATTCCGGCTCTCATTCAGCCATTTCTCTATTTGCTTCTTACTTGAGACCCAGGTATTCCATATTCAGCACTCGCTGAGTGTCATCTCTTGCATTTCTGTTGACTGGCATCAGTTCTACAAATCTTGTCTGTAGGATCCTTGCCATACTTCATTTCCAGGCAAAATGCAGCACATAAAAAAGCCTCAGTGCTGACACATTTGTAATGTTTATAGCAAAAGCATCTATAGTTAATGTTTCAAGAACATTCCCATGCTAAGACTTCTTTTTTTCTTTGAGAAATACTTGTTTTGGCTTGAATTTTTTTAGTGTGAATGTGATACCTTATCCCCCTTTGTTGAGAATGTTTGAAAAAAAGTCAGTCAAATCCTTTTAGTTTAAATATTGATTTCTTCCCTCTGTTCTATAGTACAGAGGGCTAGGCATAGTCTCTGAGGATTTATTTTTATACAAAGCTGTTTCCAATGGTCTAAAAGTTCACCATACTTAAAGTCTTAAATGGCATAATGGTGCAAATACTGATTTAATTAAGTGCTGCTTGCAGTAGTGAGCCTTATTGCTATTTCATGTTTGGCATATGATGGAGACATTCTGTACTCTTTAACAGCAGGACTAAAAAAGATCAGCGCTACATTGGCTGTCCTGTTTCCTATCGCCATGAAAATGGACACTACAGGAACTGACTGAGGATGTGGTGTATCACTATTATGGGGAGGTTTTGTAGCATAATATACTATATATAATGAGAGACTAGAAGAGCTGGGTAAGAATGAGAAAAAGAGAATAGAATAAAAACAACAGAAAGCATTTCGTTTTTCTTTTATATAGTAAAGTGCCATTTTATGCTTTTTGCCACACCCTCATTAAAAACTGGTTCAACAGTGTGGGAAAGATATATAACTGACAACATGAATTTAGTAGCAGAAGCTGGACATTACAGCCTAAGAAAGGAAGGCTGAAATCAGTGAATTAAGTAACAGTAAACCACTGTTCTCTCTCTTTTTTAAATGTATGAACACAGCAACAGTGCTTTTAGTGTAGTTACTTCAAGAAAAAAACATCTGACAGTCATTAAATGTCTACACAAGTACAGTATATTAACATATTCAGCCTTGATGGAAAAACTCCAGTGTGAGTGGGCATGTCCCAAGTCTTGGAGCCTATGCATAGACAAAGGCATTTTTTTCCCCACAGGAGAGAAGCCATATACAGAGACTTCAAGGGACATTAAAACAACTATTTTTTCTGTCAACATTAGCCACTGGGAAACCAGAAATGTTGTGGGGGGAAAAGATGACATCTCTTATAAATACATGGACTAGATAGAGAGGACATACTGTACACTCATCAAATTGATGATGAATCATGAGACAATAAGTACTTATGCCTGGAGTACAGCATTTAATTTTCTGCCAGTTCAAATGCATGCTCTTGAAGGGATGCCTTCCAACTTTCAGGCCACTAGTTCTTGCAGCTGTTCTTTCAACTTTTCCAGCGATGCGTGACCGTGCCCAAAGGATTGTGCCAACTTGTTGGCAAATGAGCCCATTAAAATTTATGTCAAGAATGAGGCATGAGGGTGTCTTGTATGACTGCATGCATTGCATGAGCCTAAAACCATATCTAGTTACTACATTTCCAAGATTGTGAAGGAAAAACTTGTAGCCCTTTAGGACAGACCAAGGAGACCATAGATCAACTAAATTCCACATACTTGTATATAATCAGTCATCCTAATTTACAACACATTTCCCCACCCCCCAAAAAATGATTAGTCTGCATGTGTAACCTTATGCATAAATGTATATAATAGCAAGGGCTTGCACAGTGATTTTATTTACAAGCATTATTATTTACACTATAAGAGTACTAAGGATTGACATCCACAACAGAACTAATGTCTGTCCTCAAACTTATCCATCTTAGCCATTCATTCAGTTCAACATAACAGCCTACTCCTACCAATCCTTTCTGTATCCTGAATTCTCCACCCCTCGCTTCATGACAAACTTATTGCATGCCCTGAAGGTCCATACATCTGGGCTCTATCACTCCAAGAATGGAGATGAAGTAGGGCCTTAATATCTATGGGCCTGTTGCTGGGACTCCTATGTGCTACCACAATACAAAAAATTAACAATAATATGAATCTAGGAACCCTTTACTTCTGACAGCCCTAAGAATGTAATCTCCTGCTACAAAAAAGTGACAGTTTGTGGGAACCCACTGAGGGTTAGACCCTAGATCCTAGTGATTGCAGATCCTACAACACTTGCATCCAAGTTCATAGTACATGGAGAAGACTACTAGACATCAGAGGGGGCTGTATCACAGCAGTCAGAGTGACATTCTGCAGTGGTGTTAGTTGAACACCTGCAGGGGGGAGGGAGGTTTGAATGCAGGAGACAGACCTGTCATGGGAATTGCCCCCAGATTATGGAACTCACTCCCACACAAGAGATGTATGACAACAGACTTCACCACATTCAGAACTAAAGGTAAAACTCAATTCTTCAACTTGTTTTTCTTTCAGTAAGTTAATGGTACACCCACTTACACTCAAATATATAAACCAACAACAGTAAAGAACCCAGGATCCAACCAATCCTTCCTCCTGCTGGTTCACAAGGTTCCAAATGCAAACAGATGGACATCATACCAAAAGGACTAACGGTAAAAAATCCATTACAATCTACATATCACACAGACTATGCTGAGAGACTGTGCCACACACTCTCAAAGAAACTGCGTGTGCCACAAGTATTCCTGTTCTTTTTGCGGATACAGACTAACACGGCTGCTACTCTGAAAAAAGGAGTGAGAGAGAGATCTTTATTTCTGTTTTTAAATAAACATCTGCCAGTAGATAGATATGTGGACTATTACAGCACACTTGTACTTGGGGAGAAAACTATTGTCAGAAGCTGAACTCAGTGGCCAGGGTTGTTGGCAAGAACAGGCTGATGTAAGCACACTACACTGTACTCCGCACACAGTATACTGGTGCACATTGCACTTACCATCCATTGAATATTAAATCAATTTTTTTCTGGTCTTTACTCTCAATATCTTAATGGTTAGGCCTGAGCCATCTTTAAGCCAACTGCTCCCTTGTGACCAAGATCTCTTAAGACTCATTTTTGCTAATGAAACTAACAGGAGTTGAAGGTAGACTTAGTGGTAGCGAGCCCACCACCATGAAACTCCCTCTGTTTCACAAAAGCTGAGGATGACTAAAAAGTTGATTGCTTTTAGGGGAAAAGTGTAAGGCCCATCTCTTTGCCACAGCCTTCCCACGGTATTAATGATAACTTAAAACAAAAATCATACTCAACTCTCACCTCCTCTGCCTGTATTCCCAAATGCTGTTGAGAAAAGCTGAAAGATTGGAGGCATTGCAGAAGGTTCTGCAAAGGGGAAGAGGGAAAAAAGAGTTCAGGTCTACAAATAGGACACCCATGTGGATTAATGTGTTAGGGTGCTCAGATACGCGACAAGTGTGGCATAAATATTTAGCTAGTACTTTTGGCAGAAAATCCTTAGGATATTTATTTGGTATGTGTTCCCAGCATGTGACTGGTAGGAGCTCCCAGAAATTTAGAATTATAGGGATAGCTACTCCCTAAACGAACAGGTGGTAGTGTCAGGACTCCCGCCCAACCTCCACGGGAGTTAGGGTGACCAGACAGCAAATGTGAAAAATCGTGACGGGGGTAATAGGAGCCTATATAAGAAAAAGACCCAAAAATCGGGACTGTCCCTATAAAATCGGGACATCTGGTAACCCTAATGGGAGTACTCATGTGAATAACATTACTCACATGTGTAAATGTTTGTAGGAGCCAATCCATAAGTAGTACAATGAAATACTGCATTTATTTTATAGCCAAGGATTCCAATTTTTTTGAGGAGTAGTGGTTATTCCTTGGGTTATAACTGGTGACAAAAGAGGAGTTTCCACTGACCGCAGTGCTCTTGGTTACAAAATAAATTTAAAAGATGCTAACGTTTCCAGTTCCTCAGGACTTATATTAAATCTATGAACTTGTTCTGTAACCTCGTGTTCTAAAAGTTTAAGGGTGAGGAAAAATGACTTTTTTTATGCTGTCTGAGGCAGCAGATACCTCATGCAGCCTTAAGTTACTTTTTCTGTTTTATAATTGTCTCCTGCTTAGCTTAATATTTTTATTCTCTCAGATTCCTTCAGGAATAATCTGAAATGAACAGTCTGTGCTCCACCCTATCACAAAGTCTTGATGTACTTTGTGATTTCTCTTGGTGGCTTACTGCCCAACCCAAGAGTATTCATCCCTGTATCATAGAAAGACTGCATTTTGCGACAGCATAATTAGATCATTCCTACCTTAAGAGAAGGTAGCAGTTTTCAGATTGATTGTGTCAGCACTGAATGACTTGCATTCTGACTATACTATTTGAAGCAGAAGTGTTGGTCAGAGCCAGGTGATGCTTAGAAGCATGTGGTCAGCTAGCAGAGCAGACCTCAAAGTGAGGTACTGCCGGTGTGGGAACTTCAGGCTATAATGTGTGCACCGGACTCACTTCCCTTGTGGCTGCTTAAGGACAATGGGCAAGTATTTGGTCTGTTTATTGGTGAGGCTTGTCAGTATGGAGGCCAGAATAACATCAACATTAAATGTTGATGGAAATGATCTGACCAGCACTACTGCAACAGAGATTGAGCCACTCTCATACCCCCAGAAAGCAATGCAAAGACTTAGTTATTGTTTAAAGTTTCATTTATTATATAGAATAATGATTAGTTTAAAAAAGAACAGATTATTCTAGGACAAGGCTGCACCTTAATTATCAGATAAAACAATATGGAGCAGGAGTCCTTGCCTTGATAACTGGCAGAGTCAAATCCTGTTCCCAGTGAAATCAATGAGCATTTTACGGGCAGATTCCTAGAAAGTGCAAAATTCTGAAAGCCTGTTGAAACTCTGACATTGCACCACAGGATTTGCTACTTAGCTGCCTACCTCCATGCAAAATACCCACTGGTTCAATATGATTCACAGGAGGGTATACTAATCCTCTGTGGACAACAGCAGAGATGTGCTTGATCATTAAAGTAGGTCTGATTTCATGTCAGAAGTGGGCTGTCTCCTAATTGTGCCTACCAGCCAAGCATTATGTACAGGTGTTGAGGATGTGTGTTGTGAGCTTAGTTAAAACCCAGCCCACTTGTATCATTATCCTGCCAATGTTTTGTTAAGGACAATCTGCAAGCCCAGAAGATGTAGTATGGGGATTACAAACTGGAGCAGCTACAGAACAAATGGACTATCACAATGCAGGTGGGAGAACATTGCCAGCATATTAACAAGAAAGGATAAGTTTTTGCAGGATTATTGAGGCAGAAAAACATCGTGTCACTTGAGATGAGGTTTATGTCTTAATAAACACACACTGGACACTCAGAAAATACAGACCTAAAGTAAACAAACCACCATAGTGTTTCTAGATCAAGACAACATAGGAATTATAGCATGTTAATTCACCTGAGATAGAAAGTGCTAGATTTTATGCTTATGCAGGACAAAGCAAGTAGAGGGAAGAGGGTGCAAAAAATCTTCCAATCTGCCTGCACAGAGTGCAGTTATAAACTTGGTCTTGTATTACCTAGGTCTTTGCAGTTAGCTATCTCTGGCACTGTTAGAAATCCCCTTGGGATAGGGCAGGACCACAGCTTCACCTGCTCTTCTGCACAGGCTGGCAATACTGGGTTGGCATGGGAGTAATTCATGCTATACCATGTACACTCAGGACTCCTGGAGACATTGTGATTGCCTAAGGCATAATGCCTGCTGCACTACCTCCCAACGATAGCTGTGTCTTAGGGTGGAGGGTAGTGACATGAAAAGGGTAAATACCAGGGAGCGTGAAGAGCTATTTAAACTAAAGGACAATGTTGGCACAAGAACAAATGGGTGTAAACTAGTCATGAACAAATTTAGGCTGAACACTAAAAGAAGGTTTCTAACCATCAGGGGTGAGGTTCTGGAACAGAACTTCCCAATAGGAATTGTGGGAGCAAACAACTTAATTTTGAGACAGAGCTGGACAAATGTATGAGTGCAATTGTATGATGGGATTGCTTGTGATGGTAGAAGGCAGAGCTCTTATGTCTTTTATGTTCCTAAAGCTCATGTTTCAGGGTTTTAGCTGGCCATCAGCAGGGGTCAGAAGGGATATTCCCCCATTGTATTCTGTGAGTTTTTTATCCCCTTCCTCTGAAGCATCAGTAATGGCCACAGCTGGAGATGGAGTATTGGCCAGTACTCTGAGGTGGCACTGAGCATTCTCTTTGTCAGGTGGTTGGCTGGCGGGTTCTTGCTCATGTGCTCAGGGTCTAGCTGATTGCCATATGTGGGATTGAGAAGGAATTTTCGCCCAGGTTAGATTGGCGGTGACCTTGTGGGGTTTTTGACTTCCTCTGCAGCATGTGGGTACAGGTTTTTTGCCAGGATTATCTGGGCATATCTCTCTTAATAATTTTCCTGCCACTGTATGGGGCTTGAGCACTGGTGCACCTGAATTTCTCTTAGCCTCTGCCTGTGACACATAGAATAGTCTCCCATGGGTCTTATTTACTTTAGTCTCATTTAAGTTGTGGAGTTTAGTGTGTGGCTGCTGGGTGGTATTGGTGGCTTGTGATGCACAGGAGGTCATACTAGATGATCTAGTGATCCCTTATGCCTCAAACTCTGACTATCAGTTTAGCCCAAAGAAAACCTCAGAACAGTATCTCCATGACTTTGGTGGGAGATTTGCCTGACTAAGGCATTTGCTAGGAGTGCTGAATGGTGTCCATTTGTGGTTTCCGTTATGTTCTTTATATGTACATAGTAAGGAAAAAATTCTGTGTTTTTGGTATACTGTTGAAGTTTCTGTCTGAGAATATTATTACAAGACATTTTCTTTTTGAGGATTTGGATAGGTATGAGTAATATTTTGCAGGCTTATAAAATCCAATAAAAACAAAGTAAAAAAAAACCCAACAAAAGAAAACCCAACACCTAACCAGATCCCTGAAGAAGCCAAATCTATTTATAAAAATGAAAAAAAAAACCACCCCAATTTTGGGGAATTTTCCTTTGGGTCTCTGGATGCAGGACTGTGACCCTTAAAAAACATAATCTTCTGCTTGTGGTGACTCTTCCTGCCAATCTCATGGGCCAACAGCCGTTATGGGCTTTCACTGACAGTAAATATTACTTTCCCATACTGTAAAGTCTTGTTCACTGCTTGGCTTTTAAGTGGGTTTAGCTGCTGTTCACCAATAAACAAGAATGTCAGTCTTGAGAAATCAGACCATGTCAGTGGGCATTGTGTGACATTGACCTGGAAAGGAAATTTTCCCTTTTATTAAGGAGTCCTCTGTCAGGAGCCAGAGCATAAAATGTAGATTTGGGGGGGGGGGGGAGAGGGCAGATTAAGTGGTCTGTGTTTGTGGGTGATGTCAGATTTGTGGGCAGAAAAAGAGACCAGATAATTGCAATTATCTCTGAATCATCTCACTTATATAGTAGAGGGTCAGACAAATTTCCAGTAGGTTATGGCACAAATACATCATATGCTTTTGAATTATATACTGCATGCATCTTAAGGGTGTACCAGAAATGTATTCCTCTAAATTTTTATATTCCTTGGTCTGCTCCAATATTTGTAGCTAACTATATTCTGTAACTAACTACTGTAGTCTTGTAGTTTAAAATTATTTATTTTTTATGGACCAGACACCCACGTGATGTCTCTTATATCCAGACTGATACTTGTTTCTATCAATATTCATAATATTCATATTCATAATAAAAATAACTTAAACCCAGGCTGATGCTGCCTCCATGGCTCTCAGCACCTTAATGTCTTTCTTTGTGACAAACTGAAACCATTGATACAAGGAGAGAGCCATGGCTCAGTGCAACCAATGGGAGTCTTTCCATTCACTTCAGTGGCCTTCGGAGCAGGAAAATAATGCACTTAAAATAATTTTTAAAAATGAGTGTGAAAATAATTAGCCCTGAATATAGACTCTATTGACTTCTATAAATGGGTGTTATAAATAGTACTGTTCAAAAGCTTCAGCACAAAACAATCAGCTCAGCTGGCTTAAAGTTTGAGCCTAGTAGTTAAATTAGTCCAGGTTTGCCTAAACGTGCTCCAACTCCCACTTCCATCCTAAAACTTGTGTTGAATTATAAAATAGATTTTCTGAATAGGCTTATACATTTTTTGAGAATGAGTCTTTTGAGTTCTTCTTTGGTTTCATAACAACATTTTTGTGACATTTGGCCACATCCTAGATCTTCTGGATTTGTAGCAGGACATGGCACAGATGCAACCTTTCTGGAGATGATGCACAACCTTCTTCTGGCCTTGGTCTGGGCAAAACCTCCATGCTGAAATTGCTAGATTTCTCTTTGGCCTTTCACACCATTGATCATATGGTGTTGATAGTACATAGGTGATATTATGGGAGTGAATGGGGCAGCCATCTGCTAGGTTCATTCATTCCTGCCAGACAGATCTTAGACAGAAATGGAGGGTCATTTGCTCTTTATCACTGAAACCTCTATTTTGTGGAGTCTCACAAGGCTTAATACTCTTCTCTTAATATGTACATGAGACTGCATCAGGAGATTGTGAGACATCATGGGCTCTGGTGCCACCAATTTGCCAATGACACCCAGCTATGCATCCCTTCTTCCACTGGTAGAGTTCTCAGTGGCAAGGGTCCAGCTATAGATCGTCTTGCTAGAACCCAAACTTGACTGTATATACGTCTACCTTTTCAAAAAACGTAGACCTTTTGGCCCAGAGCAGCAATCTGCAGCCAGTGGGAGCCACGATCGGCTGGACCTGCGGACAGGGCAGGTAAACACACCACCCCAGCCTGCCAGGGGCTTTCCCTACATAAGTGGTGACCCCTGTTTGAGAAACCCTGATCTAGCCAAAGTATTTCCCATGAAATGAAGAAAATTACATTTTCTCTTTGCTGATGTCTATCTTTGAAGCTCATTTTCCTAAAAAACTCCATGAGAAGATTCAAAGAAGTGTCTTCTTTAGGCCTTGTCTACACTACAGGACTATTTCGAATCTACTTAATTCGAATTTGTGGATTCGACCTTATGAAGTCAAATTTGTGTATCCATACTAAATACACTAATTCGAACTTCTGAGTCCACATTCACGGGGCCGGCATCGACTTTCGAAGCGGTGCACTGTGGGAAGCTATCCCACAGTTCCCGCAGTCCCCGCTGCCCATTTGAATTCTGGGATTTCCCCCCAATGCATGCTGGGGGGAAAAATGTGTCGAGGGTGGTTTTGGGTAACTGTCGTCATTGAACCGTCAATCACGCCCTCACTCCCTCCCTCCCTGAAAGCGCCTGCGGGCAATCTGTTCGTGCACTTTTCTGGTCAGTGACAGCGTGGACGCCACAGCACTGCAAGCATGGAGCCCGCTGCGATCCTCGCCGTTTTCTCCTCCTCGCACTTTATCGTCCACCTCTTCCACATTCAGCTGCTGAGAAATTGGGCTACTTTTCAATGGTTCTGCAAGCACTGGGGGACCATAGGGGCCTTTTTACCAACATGAACGTCGTATGGCCGGGCAAGGTTCCTGATGCGTGTGTTCTCAGGAAGTGTGGGCTGCTCAGATGCCTGCTGGAAGGTAGTTTCTTCCCGTACCACGAAATAACTGTTGTGGATGTGCATTTGCCTATAGTGATCCTCGGTGACCCAGCCTGCCCGCTAATGCACTTGCTCATGAAGCCCTATACAGGCGCCTGGGACAGCGACAAGGAACTCTTTAAATACCAGCGAGCAGCGTGACCTGTGACTGTTCAGTTTCTTTACAGAGAAGCTGAACCTGCCCCTGTTTCTTTACCCAGTTACTGTTGACTCTCCTCTTCGGTTAAATACCCCGTTCTCCCCGTTTCCTCCACTTCCAAGACACGTGTAAAAATAAAATACATGTCACACTGTTACTGAGGAGAGGTTTCTTTATTCATGACTTTTCGTTAAAGGGTCGAAACTGGAACACAGACTGCGGTGGGTAGGGTGTGCGCTGATGTAAAGACCGCCTCTAAACTCAAGGAATGACAGGCTCCTGCTCCTACAGCGGTCCGCATTGCCGGACTGCTTGTTTCAACGGAGCCTGCCATCCCTCCTTTTTGGGATTCTGTGTGCGGGGGGCTATGTGGCCTTGTGGCGGAGGAGGACGGATACAGATTCCTCTGCTGCGTGACTCAGCGGTCCACGACAAGGACCGCTGTATAAGATCTGTACCCGCCCTCCCCCGCTAAAAAGTCACATCCCCACCTCCCACACAGAACCTGGAAACCACCTCCCATACCGACCACGGTGCCTGCTGACTGCACTGTGTGTGTTACTCGCTGCTGATCCGGCCCCCGTGTCTGTACCCTGCGAAAGGTGCCTGTTCTATGCAATTAGCAACGCACTTCCCCACGCACCCCATTCAAACACAGTCTTCAGTGAGGAAACATGACGGAAACAGTACTTAACAGCAAAGTATTTTTATTACTTAAGTACACAGTTATGGGATAGGACTGGGATTGGGACTTGTTTGAGTCCGGAAGGGAAGGACTTATGCAAACGTAGGGTATGAGAGCTTTTGGTTACTTGAGCACTCTGCTGGGGTGCAGTGACAGTATTCACGGCCCAGGGCGGGCATCCTCCTGGTTATTTAGGGTGAGGGGGGTATGTGACTTTGTGGCGGGGGAGGGCGGTTGCAGAGATACTGCCGGGGGCTCTGTCCTGCAGCGGTCCTGCAGAACATACACAAGTCGCCGGAGCGTGTCCGTTTGCTCCCTCAGTAGTACAAGCATTGCTTGACTCGCCTGCTTGTGTTCCTCACGCCACCTCTCCTCCCATTTGCTGTGTGAGCGCTGGTACAGAGAGACTTTCTCCCTCCACTGCCTCTGCTGGTCCGCCTCGGCTAGGTAGCAGCCCACACATTCATCGAAAATCGTGTCCCTTGTCTTTTTCTTTCGCCGCCTAATCTTCGCCAGCCTCTGCGAGGGGGATGCTGTGGAAGGTCTGGAGACAGTGGAAGCTGTGAGATGGGAAACAGTTAGTTAATTCCTTGCAATGATACTTTTTTGCGAACAATTAACTGAGTCTAGGCTGTCTCTGTGAATTTTTTGTTGAGACCCCTGTGCCTGCTGTTGCACAAATCATTTGCGCGGTGGATTCTGGGTAAATGTCGCCAGTCATTCCTTCCTCCGGGAAAGCAACGGCAGACAATCATTTCGAGCACGTTTTCCATGAAATGCCCTGGCACACGCCATAGCGTGGCAACAATGGACCCTATTTTGCCTTTTGTGTATGTCACCGTATGTGTACTGGATGCCGCTGACAGAGGCGGACCAGCAGCGCTACACAGCAGCATGCTTATGCTTTTGCATGACAGCAGCGATGGTTACCAGGCATACTGCACCGTCTACCATACCATGAACTGGTAAGAAGACGGTAATAAGATGGTCATGGTTACCTGTCCTTTTGCACTGCGCCATTTGGTGCTGTCATAAGTGCCCCTGGTCGATCAGCCAGGGGCGCAAAAGCAAAATTTGGGAATGACTCCCCGAGTCAATCCCTCCTTTTTGGGTATCTAAAAATAGAATCAGTCCTGCCTAGATTATGGGCAAGTGTACTAGAGAACCACTGTATCATACAACCAGAGACCACAGCTGCTCTCTGTCCAATCCTGCATAAATTTTGAGCTGAACGCTATTCACAGGGTGTGCTCCTGAAACAACCCCAGCTGTTCATTCCGTTCTTCCCCCAGCCTTCCTGGGTTCCAATACCATTGTCCCCCCACTTGTGTGATGAAGTAATATAGAATGCATGAATAAGACACAGGTAGTCGTTTGTGAGAAATGAGTGGAAGGAAGCCTCCAGCTGCAATGATAGTCCAGAGATGACATTAAGGGGTGTGGAGGAGGGAGCCACTCATCCCTCTGCTAGTCCAGGGGCAATTGAATCTTTTCTTTACAATGAAGGGTGGGGGCTGATGGAGCTCAGCCCCCTGTTGCAATGATGAGGACGGTTACCAGCCATACTGCACCATCTACCATGAAAAATTAGCAACAGGCGGCCTTGACCGACCGGTCCCAAGCAAGTTGGTACGGTTGTCATGGTTACCAGCCCTTTTGCACTGCCCCATGTGCCAATAGGCTGATGATGAGGATGGATTTCCATCGTTTTGTACCATCAGCCATCCATAGCGTGGGGGGAGCAAGGATGTTGGTGTTGAGTGCTGCACCATCGCGTCTATCTGCAGCATTCAGTACAGATACGGTGACATGTAAAAGAGTCAACAGAGGATTGTTTTCCCTTTAACTTCTGGGGGTCGGGGGGGTGCGTAAATTGCCGAGCTATGCCCCGACCCACCGCGGACACTGTGTTTGACCCTAGAAGCATTTGGAGATCAGCCAAGAATGCAAATGCTTTTCGGAGACAGCAGGAACTGTGGGATACCTTGCATCCTCGTTCCCCCCTCCCTCCATGAGGGTCCATTTGATTCTTTGGCTTTCCGTTACGCTCGTCACGCAGCTGCGTGCTGAGTCTGTGCTATGCCGTCTGTCCGTTTATTTATTAAAAATACTTTGGACCAGGTGTAACGTAACATTTCTTCCCCTACTTAGATGCAGGAGTCTCCGAGCGAGATCACCGTGAGGACGGGCACTGAAGGAGATAGAGAGCGCATGCTGCGTGAAATCTAGCACGAACCACGGACCTATGCAGCCGTGCTCTGGGAGGCAGTGCTCCCTGAATACCGCATGAAAGCCTCGCGCGGAAAAGTGTGCTATCACGGAGCACCCAATAAGGCAGCTCTCCCCAGGAACCTCCTGCTGATGCTTATCGATTAACGGCAGGAGAGCTTCGTGGCGTTCTCCCAGGAGGATTTCTGTTCTATCACCATATATACAGAGACCTCCTTTTCACACACTTCAGATTCCTGTTATATTAAGAATAAAAGTTAACATGGTTAAAGCACTTACCGACTGCTCCTACCCCTGATTCAGGATCCGGGTTCCTGGCCAGGGAGGGTTGGTAGGGGATCTCCGTGACGGTGATGGCTGTCAGGGAAACCAGCGTTGTAAGCGCTATCGCCTGCCTCGTCCTCCACAAACCCTTCCTCATCTTCCCCGTCCGTGAACATCGTCGAGGAACTGTCCGTCGACACTGTCCCATCATCAGAGTCCATGGTCACTGGTGGGGCAGTGGTGGCAGGCTCCATAGCGTCCATTGGCCGCTTTGATTTTTTGGTAGCCTTGTCTGGGGTCCTTGATTTTCACGCAGCGCTGCGTTGCATGACGGCTGTATCCTCTGTCTGTATCATGGCTTTGGAGACCTTCTCGTAGGTCTTTGCATTCCGTTCGTTGGAGCACAGCTCCGAAAGCACAGACTCCTCGCCCCCCACACCGATCAGTTCGAAGAGTTCCCGGTCAGTCTATGCCGGGTCCCTCTTTCTATTCAGAGATTACATGAACTCCTCTGCTGGAGAGCTCTGCATTGCTGCCAGTGCTGCGGAGCTCGCCCCGATGTGCAACCAGAACGTCAGATTCAAACCGCCCAGACAGGAAAATGAATTCAAATTTTCGCGGGTCATTTCCTGTGTGGCTGGTCAGAGAATCCAAGCTCGGGCTGCTGTCCAGAGCGTCAACAGAGTGGTGCACTGTGGGATAGCTCCCGGAGCTACTAAGTTCGATTTCCATCCACACCTAGCCTAATTCGAACTAGCCATGTCGAATTTAGCGTTACTCCACCTGCCGGGGTGGAGTACCAAATTCGAACTAAAGAGCCCTCTAGTTCGAATTAAATGGCTTCCTGGTGTGGACGGTTGAGCGGTTAGTTCGAATTAACGCTGCTAAATTCGAATTAAAGTCCTAGTGTAGACCAGGCCTTAGGCTTATCAGCTATGAAATTCTGGGTTTCTTTTTTGTTTTTGTTAAGTCTAATTCATCCCTTTTAAATCTCTCAAACAAGAGCCATTCCTTTTAAACACATGGTGGTAAGTTTCCTACAGCAAACCAATAATTGGTTTGGTTTGTCTTTGTTTAGGCAGATAATGTTGTAATAGATCCCTTTTTGGGGAATCACTGCTAATATAAACAATGGGTTTATCACAGAAATACATACAAATTGCAGCTTTCCATTTAACTGCATCAAAAAAATTTTGTGGCCAATGCCATATGTTCAGACATGCAAAATTATCAGTAAGAAACTGAAAATCATAATTTCAGGGCCCTGATTTCTATTACTTTAATATCACACACATTCTTAGTTCATTGGCAGCTCTTCTACAGTATATGTTTCCGTGGGTGCTCTCACTATTTTATGTTCTTTTTCTGATGTTTAACGTTGACATAAGGAGATGTGGGCAGGATATCATACCTGAGTAATTAGTAAGCAATTTTCAAATAGGGTCATCTGTTAACATGATCTACAGTATGATAGGTTGTTCATTATCATGCTCACATGAAGATGATATACATGCATGGGAGAGGCCTGATTCTCCACTACCTTGTACTTTGTCATTTGCACTTATACAATGTGAATCACATCCACTCTGCACAGGTTTGCAAGGCAATAGAAAGTAATGCCCAACTGAGTCTTAACTCTGAGTTTCATTACATGGTAGTCTTTCCACTGACTTCAGTTAGAGTTAGATAGGGCTCATGAAGAGTATTCAGATAGCATAAGAAAAACCTTCAGTGGTTAAACATTTCTTGTAATGGCCAATACAATCAAGGTTTGAACTCCAAGTATGTTTAATAACTACCTCTTCTGTACCTTGGGCCACTGGTCACTGCTGGACTTTGCAGAACAGTGTACGTGCAGACAAAAAGAAGCTAACATCTATCATTTCCTTATAAATCAAACAACACTTAAGCAACTAAGCATGAGTTCAGACATTACAACATATACTGCAGAATTTTTTTTTTTGCTATAAACTATTTGGGCAACAATCACGTAAGGTGAATGATAAATGCAGTGCAGTTTCTTTTAATTCTCAAAGCTGTATTAACATAAAATAAAAATCCTAATCATCATCATAGTGTCTGTTTTTGTATAGCCAAGGGTTACTGCAAAGAATAAGGACCCTGGCTTGAAGATGTAGATAGATAATGGAGAACGTGAAAGGCCTTGATTTAATGTCTTTATAATCCTGTCACCTTTGGCCATTCTAAACAGCCAGATTTATATTCTTTCTTCCACTAAACATACACAGAAATTGCATTCTTCTATGACTAAGACTTTATAATAGCATGATATAATTCCCCATGGCAAAGTTATCATAATAAAACTACAGTCTCACAGAATTAATGACAAGCAGCTCAATGCTCCAGGGATGGAGTATAATTTATTCTCATGATAACCCACACCCTCTGTTTGCTTTGTTCCTTCTGTCTCTCATCTAAATTGTATTTTCACTAAGGACTATTCAGTCTATCATTAAAACATGAAGGTTTACAGAAGAACTTTGAAAAGGCTTAAACTTAATTGATGTCCAAAAACTCTCAGCCTGCAAATCAAACACAAAAGACATTTTACCTCCTTTTTGCAAACAGAAAGATGTCTAAGTAAAATATCACCTCTGGAACAGAAGCAACTGACTTTTATGTTCTCAACACAAAAATGGAAGATCTCCATTGGTGGCCTTTCTTATTTACACCACACACATGGCAGTCTTTGACATTCAGTTCCCTTAATATAAACAGAAAAGATAGTCTTTCTCCTGAAGTTAAGAATTGAATGATAAGGCCTTTCTATATACCACCACAATCCAAATGCCTAATGGCTCTACAATAGTTGCACAGATCTGAAAAGTAGATGCATTAAAATTTAATTTTAGATTTTAGTCCAAAATAAAAGGTTGCTGAAACACTACAGATCTGCATTTAATAAGATGCCCTGTCTACATGGAGCCTTTGGCCAAATTAGATAAACCAAATTGAATAATGGCTTAAAATTGGATTTAAATTGATTAAAGGCCAATTGTAAATGGGGTTTTGGGGATGGGGTAAATAAAGCTTTTGCAATTGATCTACTATTCCCTTTAGTATTAATAAGATGCCAAACAAAGGAGCATGAATGTTACCAGTCCTTCAACAGGTTTCTAATTAATACTAAAAGGTACTAGATAAAAGCCTTCACAATCTGTATGGCATATCAATTCAGTGGGTTGCTGCTCAGAAGATGCTATTTGATTTGTATAAGTGAATTAGTGATTTTGTTTTTTCCCCTCACTCCCAATATTTGATTTGGCACCTGCTGTACTAAAGATTTGAGAGCTGAAGCAAGAATACAAACCGAGGGTGTTTTTGCTAAAACAAATATCAGTAACAAACTTAGTGTATTTTATTTTCAATTTTAATTTGTCATGTGAATATAATGCTTCAGAAAGCATTTCACCCTTAAGGCTGTTGTCTGTTTAGCCACAGAGCAAAGATAAAGTAGGTATGAGTGCAAACTTCTCCATGCTGCCTCATCAGATTGCAAGTCTGTTTTTACATGGGCCACCTAGCGACAGAGCACAGTAGGTCAGTTTCTCAGGCATTCCTTGGCTACTTGCTGAGACTTCCAACAAGGGTGCCAGTTGATTTTTGTAATACTTGTCTGATAGAAACTAGAAAAAGTCCAGCAACTCACTACCCACATATACACACAGTAGTAAGAACTTTCAGTTGCTCCAAGCAATTGGAATTTGAACTTGGGATGGCTCTGTAACCTATTGCCAGTCCCCAGTTAAAGCCATTTCATCCTCCTTACTTACCTATCTTTTTAAAAGAAATTCTAAAATCATTCAAACTTGAATTTCAAAATATGAGAAAATAAAAATCTACCATTGACAATCCTGCCATTTCACATTTCAGGCAAGTTTTCACTTCCAAAAAAAAGTCTGTCTCCAGGCTGCATACAACTTTATCAGATTGTTCAGAAGATGTGGACTTGAAATTCTATGCCCTGTGTTATGCAGGAGGACAGACTGGATGGTCATAAGAATCTCCTCTGGCCTTGAAATGTATAATGCATTGAACTATACAGTGGAACAGGCTGGTCAGGGACTGGAAGCAGACATAGTTTCTGCTGAGTTCCTGTGCACCAGTCAATGAATATCCTTTTCTGGAGTATTTATTCAAAAGTCTTAGCACTTTTGCAATGTCTTAACACTTAAAGGTGTGGACTATATACTTATCAATAAGGCCAAAAGAAAGATGAAGAAGCTAGACAAAGTGAACTTCATACAGGCATGTAGTACTCTAGGTCAGGGTTTCTCAAACAGGGGTCGCCGCTTGTGTAGGGAAAGCCTCTGGCGGGCCGGGCCGGTGTGTTTACCTGCCCTGTCTGCAGGTCTGGCTGATCACGGCTCCTACTGGCCACGGATCGCTGCTCCGGGCCAATGGGAGCTGCTAGAAGCGGCGCGGGCTGAGGGACTTACTGGCCGCCGCTTCCAGCAGCTCCCATTGGTCTGGAGCAGCGATCTGCAGCCAGTGGGAGCCGCGATTGGCCGGAACTGCGGACGGGGCAGGTAAACACACCGGCCCGGCCCACCAGGGGCTTTCCCTACACAAGCGGCGACCCCTGTTTGAGAAACCCTGCACTAGGTAGTCAGCCAGACAACAAAGAAGAGGCAGTCGCCTTAGTCTCCATGTGTAATCTCTTGGCATGACCAAGCACTGAAAAATCTACCACAGGAACTTAATCAGAAAAATACAAAATAATCTAAATGAAGAATGTCAAGGATTAGAAACAAAAATTGGTTTACTCACTTCCTAGCTAAATAGTTTACATGGGAAAAATGGATAAGGGGCTGAAGCAAGTGGAAAAGAAAGAAGAATCCTAAGATTGAAATAAAAGTCAGTTTTGTGGAACTAGAGCAGGGGTGACCAGCCTGTGGCTCCGGAGCCACATGAGGCTCTTCAGAAGTTAATATGCGACTCCTTGTATAGGCACCGACTCCAGGGCTGGAGCTACAGGCCCCAACTTTCCAATGTGCCAGGGAGTGCTCACTGCTCAACCCCTGGCTCTGCCACAGGCCCTGCCCCCACTCCATCCCTTTCTGCCCCCTCCCCTGAGCCTGCTGTGCCCTCGCTCCTCCCCCTCTGCCCCCCCCGCCCCAGCCTCCTGCATGCCATGAAATGACTGATCAGGAGGTGTGGGGCGGAAGGCGCTGATCAACGGGGCTGCCGGTGGGTGGGAGGCGCTGGAAGCAGGGTGAGGGAGCTGATGGGGGGCTGCTGACATATTACTGTGGCTCTTTGGCGATGTACATTGTTAAATTCTGGCTCCTTCTCAGGCTCAGGTTGTCCACCCCTGAACTAGAGAAAGTACTGAGGACACAGTACTTGAGAACCAATCAAAGGCTGGAGAACATGGAGACAGGCTATAGGTGGAAATAGTAAGAATATTGGGAATGCCATCAGGTAAAGTATGCTCTAAAGTGAGATAATATTGCATCTCATTTAGAAGAAGCCATAAGCAACCTAATGTTGATGCTATCTCAGGAACTCAGGACAAAGAATGGGTTTTGTTTTTAGCCTGGAATAAAGATGGATTTTGCTTTTCCTGGACTTCAGTCCAGCAACTCATCTGAGAAAGAAAGAAATTAATGTCAAGGGGGAAAAAGCTTATCAATAGAGAACTGCAATTCTATAATTCATTCAAAATTCAGTGTAATTTTATAGTGACAAAAGAAAGGTTCTTATAAACAAGTTGACAAAATTCAGAGGCAAAAATGAAGTCTGTCTCAAATAATGTGATAATTTGCATTTATCTGAGACACTAATTGTACAAGACACTGCTAAACATAGATCATTTGCTCCTCTTGATATTTTGTAAAGCTATTGAGTTAACTTCTTACAAATCCTTAGACGTTTAATTGTTCTTTGCAGCTGAGTGCAATTTTCAGCTGTGGCTTGGGGCTTACTGCCCTCTTGACAATATTCTCCTTCTCAGCAATGACAAGATTGGTAATACAGAGAGCTTCCCAATTTATTCCATGGAGCCAGGGTTGTGTGTATTGGATTGTTGTCAATGTCTGCACTAGAATTGGGACTTCAGTGAGTTGCATGTTGTAAAATGGGAATTTAATGGGCTTTAAGATCTCAGTGAGGTTGTTAGATTACAGGAGAATGGGAGTGGAGGAAAGAGAGAACAAATAATGAGGTCTTTTGTCATTTTTTAAAATGTTGTCATAATAGTATATAGCAGTAAAAATAATTAGATAAATACCTACCACAATGTAAATTTTCCAGCAATATCTGCCCACCCAATGCACAAAGTGTGAAGTTCATATGATACTTCTCTCTATTTTCCTTTCATATTAACAATCCAAGGATGGAAAATTAAAACTATTGAACCATGTGGTGTTAACAATAGGTTATACCCAAACTTTTAAAAGTGGCCATTGATTTTAGGTACCAAATTTATGACATGTGAATCTGAATCTCAGAATTGCTGAGCACTCGGAGCTCCCATTGACCTCACTTGGAGCTGTGGATTGATGGATCCAGAATCAGTGGCCACTTCTGAAAGCTTTTGGCTTTAAGCTTCATACACAAACAATTTGCAAGCAGCCCTTAACCCTAATTTTACCAGAGACTGCTAGGCAATCTAATGGGTTTTATAAACATTTCTTTTTCAGCTCAGTTGGTGTTTCAGAGAATGTGTGCTTATTAATTTTTTGTACTTAAAAGGAAATGTTTGAGTAATTGAGTTTTCATGTATTTTTATCCTTTACTTGTCAATGTTGTGTAAACTCTTCTCCAGATGGCATTATTTATACAGTTATATACACTATGTCTAGGCTTCATTTCACAAGTAGATGTTCTGATGCAGATGATAAAACTGGCAAAAAAAAAATCCACCCAACTGGTACAGATCTCTCTTGTGATTTCCTGAATACCATAGAGTATTTTTACTACACTTATAATACAATCTAGGCTCTCCACAGAAAACCACCTCCCTGTCACCACAACCTTCATAGTCTCCTGGCCCCTCTCCTCTTTAAGCCACAGATTTTGCTATGCATTATGGGTTGTGCTCCAAACACCCTCCTGCCTTTCCTATTAGTGGCATCTAATAGATATGTCAACAAAGCATGGATTCTTTATTGCTATGTTTCATGTAATTTGAAAGCCAAGCACCCTTTTAGGAAAATGAAACCAACCATGCTTCCCTGTGTAATGCACCTCTTTTCTATATATCCCACCTCATCTAACCTTCTGTATATAGGATTACCATCTTAAAACAACACGAGTTAGTCCAGGGACAATGCAGGAGAAAGGTCAACTGGAGGTGGGGCCCAATAGCCGCTCGCACTAACACCAATAACCATGTCATATGTCTTTGGATCACCTTGTTTGTCTTCATTTTCTGGAGAAAATTATAAGAGTAATGCGGTTCATTTGGAGAATTTAAAACAGTGCTTTAGTCAGTGTTCAGATTTCTTGAATTGCCAGAAAGACAGAAAATAGAGACCCTGACTGGACAATTAGAGGGTGCAGTTAAAGAGAAGTGAGTACAAGGCTGGAAAATGAAAAAGGGACGTAGAACAGATATTCAAAACATTAGGCTGTATGTTTGACACTCATTCCTTGTCAGAACTAAAACAGAAGTTTTTCTCCAGAGTACAAAGTCCAACAGCAAGACCAAGGGAAAACACATTGAGACTACATGAGGGTTTTTGAGCAATAGAAAAGTTAGAACTGTACAATGCCCAAGATACTGATAAAATGCAGAAAGACAAATTCATTGAGGGGTTATATGATGATATTTTACCTAGTGAATTAAGGCTATTGAACATCATAAACAAATGAACATGACAAGAATCAAAGTGCAATGCAACATGGGAAAAACTAAGACCTAACAAAAGGTGTACTATAATAAAACAGCTGGTGCAGATCCTTGGATAGTTGGGGGAAGTATCTTGTTGGAATGCACAAAGGGTGGGAAGTTAGATAAAACATGGATTCCTGAGCCTCTGAAAATGTATCTGTGTACAAGATTCAAATGGAATCTGATGAGCAAGTGACTAAAGTCATACACAGGAATCTGTTGATCCCTTGCAGGTTCAAAGCAAATATCCCAGTGAATACTGCAAGTCACAATCCTGATATTGTGAGTGAGAGGTAGTGTCATACTCCTGAAGAAGAGAGATTATCTAGAACAATGGGTTTTGATACCAAGGGAGACACCTAGAAGCAAAAATAGGGTGGTATCGGACATGGAGACCCCAGGTGATCTATGAGGTCAAATTGCGGTATCCCTCCCAAAAGATTGGTTCAAGAGGTGTTTGGGGTAGAAATGCTGGAGCCATAGGAGTGGTGGAATCAGTTAAACATATTATTATAGAAAAATATAAATAGTTACATTCTTAACCATTGTATATATTTATGGGGCATACATGGGTATATGTATCATTAAGGGAGGATGAGTATAGTAACCCTGGTCCCAGTACTAGCACCGCTGCAGTTGTGAGTTCCTGAGTTGCTATCAGCGCTGTGATGTGGCATCATGGAATGCTGTTCTGGGAAGGGAACAGCCGATGGGAGTATAGCTTGAGCCAGGGAGGGGTTCGGATGATGAAAGGGGAGGCAGGGGTGTGTGTGTGTGGGGGAGCTATTGGAGGAGGAGAAGGAGAAGGCTCTAGATGCTGAGGTAGGGGATGAACCCAAGCCAGAATAGGAGGTGAGGTGATAGAATAAAAGAATAGGAGAATGAAAGTAGGGGACTGGAAAATGAGAAGAAAGAAGGAAATTAGGAGAGGTTTTAGGTCAGGAGAAGCAAAGATATTGAACTGGGTATATGAGTAGATGTTACTGGAGAAGGGAAGTAGAGGGAAATAAAATCTAGAGACATCCTGGAGAGACAGTATCAAGGGGGAAAACTGAAAGGAAATATAACTGGTGAAAAGGAATTGATTGAAAGGCTGTTAGATGAAAATAGGCCCTTAGAACAGTAAATAAGAAGCCGAACTACTAAGGGCCTAAAGTAAATGAATAGCTATTGATGGAATACAGTTCAAAGGTACCTAACGGACAAGTGAGGGCCATTAGATGAAGAAACCCTTGTGAATAAACTTGGTAACAAGAAATGCAGTCACAGGAACATCAAATCTAGGACAAACAGTATCAGGAGAGGCAAAGGATAAGCCAGCAAGAGTGGAGCTGGGCTGACAACCAAGGAAAGGAAAGGTTTATCCTCCTCTGAAATGACATGGTATACTCTTGAGTAATTTCTTTTATTCTTGTTAATAACGATGCATTTGGTGTTTACTGTTCCTTACTTTGTGCAGTTGTGTGAGCAAGCTCACCAAGGTTAATGTGTTGGTAACTTATCGTTTACCATATAAGTAGCAAGTACTTAATTTAAAAGTTTAAAATGATCCTTTTTGTTTTGGGTTGCCTCTGCCTCGCCTCACAGTTAGCATAGCCTAACCTAGCCTGGGTCACTGCATCTACACATCTTATTTTACACGTCTTCCATGCCCACCTGGCTTTGTGCTCTTCCTCTCCCAGGCAGAGGGAGATTCTGGTGTAGTTCTTCATGATGATATTTCATTTAATCCTTTTAGAGGTGCTCTGTGCTGTGAAATAATTAATGTTGACATTTAAAAATACCAAAATTGGCTTCTGAGTTATCACCAATTGAAATGAATAGGGGCAGTGCAGACTCCTCAGAGAGATTGTTTCAGGTTCTCTGCAAACTCCAGCAGTTGTCTTTCAGTTGTTCTATTCATTTCATGTTTTCTAAGCAATCTTAACAGAGAGAAACTTACTTTCTTTTTTTTTAAAATGAGATGTTTAGAGAACAAGTGCACTGTTGCTAACTCTCATGATTGCATTGTGTGTCTCGTGATGTTTATTGATTTTTTTTCCTTACAGTCCCTGCTCCTAAAGGCTTGTGATTAGGAGTTAGGCATCCTTAATGTAGGTGCTGTTGTTCCAACTATAATTGCAGATTACACCAATACAATGAAACCATGGTGGTTCTGCTATGCTGGAGGTGGGTAGTGCTTAACTGCTGGCCCAGATAGGGATAATTTCCTGAATCAAGACCTAATATATGTGAGGCACTTGCCTACTGAGATGTCGAGCACCCTAGAAAAGTCCATGAAGAAACACAAATATTCCTATTCAGTGCATGGTTTGGATGTCATACGGGAAGGGGCTATTTTGATGAGGCTAAAAAGAAATACTGACAGGTGCTGTGCTCCCTGAGCACTGTCCATCCTGTGCACTGAATGAGTCAGGGATCCAGTGGAAAATAGTGTGTGATCATATCATTTATGCTTAGACACAAGAGGCTAGAACTAAGATTTTACAAGCTACTTTAATTCTGGCATTTACTAATTTGAGCATCTGACTCTGCAATCTTAAGAAAAATATCTGTGTTAAAATATTATGGAATATTGCATAAAATGTTACTACTGACACAGAGTATATGTGTAAGATGAAATTGAAAAATTGTATTTCATTGTAAATGTGTCATGTGAAACTAAAAGATGTTGCTCAAGATGTTAGTAGAGTATATTCTGAAGACATTCTTGGCAAGTATTCAGCCTTAGTAACTTTGTAAATTACATTCCAAGCTTGTGTGTTTTAATAAATAAAATGGGAGACCAGAACGCATAAGGGTAATACTGGGACTGAGGCATAACCTATATGGCATCTACAAATAGGCTTTAGTTTGTGGAAAACTACCCAAACAGCTGTCTATTGACGTTTACAGTAAGTATAAAATATTCAAGTGTGAGCAGTGGAATCCTGCTTTTATGTGGTTTCTGAGGCTAAAAGATTCCTTCTGGCATGCTATTCTAGTCTGCAATTTTAGAAACGTACACAGGCAGGAACACTGAACAATGTTTACTGTCATTTATTCCTCCACTGATGGGGCTGGTTGCAACCAAAAGTGGAAGACTGGAAAATACAGAAGGCCAAATTTGGAAGTGCTGTTTGAAAGTTTTCAATGTACATAAAATGGTAACAGAATATTTAAACAGATTCATGTAATTATTTCAAGTTACAAGAGTGCATTCGAGGATCCCAAATAAATTGTTTTGATTACAGGAAGCTCTGCTCTATACATTAACCCTTTTGCTGCAGGCTGCTTTCAAAATAAAGAAGGTTCGCCTTTGCTTGCTCTTCTGTACAGAGAGGCTTATTTCTAGCTCAGTCAAATGGCATGTGTGGCCAAAACATTTCCAGAAAAACAGTTGGACTTGTGGAATTTACTGAAGTCCTTTTTCATACCTAGATGTCCAGGCATGTAGACAGTCAGTCAGACTCATTCTACTTAAAATGAGGCTCTCATCCTAGGAGTGGTGGCATGACCACTCCTTTCCCATGTTTCTGAATGGAAAGGGAGTCCTGCCTAGAACCTGGCCAGATGGGAGAGGGTGCTGCTATGGAAAAAGTTGATAACCACTGCTGTATAGTCACATATTTTACAGTCTGTAAAATCCTCTATCACTTCACTGTTCATTTCGATTTTAAAAAATGATCTTTACACTTGCTTTGCAGTTTAACATGCATGGTGGTAGTTCTAGCTCTCCTATAAACCTTTGAAAACAAGTTTGTTTGTCTTGTGTAGGAGGAAATGGTGAGTCTTCCCAGACATGGGACATGTTACAACAGTGTGCAGAGCGAAAGGAGATCGAGGAAAGTCGTCACTTGGGCACCTCCTTAAGGGATGCAGTGACTGGGCTTTTTTCCTCAGTCCCTCAGGCCTGCAGAAAAGGCAGCAGAGGAGCTCCCCAAAAATAGAACTGGTTAGAAATTTTCTGACAAAACAGGTTTTCACTGGAAACTGCCAATTTGTCAAAACCCAAATGTTTTATGGAAATGTGTCTGCTTCAGTGAACTTCCTGATAAATCACAGGCAGGGTTCTGGCAAGTTCCAGCCAGTTCACCTGGCAGTCTGTGGGAAAGCCCAGATTTCTGGGGTCTGGAGCTCCAGGATAGTCGTGCCATGCTGACCACCTTTGAGTTAAGGCCGGGAGGCTCAGGATTTCCAAGTTCCTTGCCACTGTGCAGTGGTAGGCTGCAATGAAATGGACAAGAACATGTCAATTTACAGCAGCTGTCAGGAGCAGTAGAGTAGTTAGGTGAATGGAATTTTATTTGTGGAATATGAAGGTTGCCACTGCCAGGGAGAATATTGCATTTTGGAAACACCATGTTTCAGTGTTTCCAAGACGTATTGTGGGAATTTCAGTTCTGCAAAAATTTGAGATTTTGCTTTTTGTCCTGAATTGGGAGTGAAAGTCTTTCTAAAAACTCCAAAATTGTCCCGGAACAGATAATCATCTATCCAGGAACTCTTGCCATCAGTGCTCCTCTTTTAAGGCAAGTTAATTCCTGGCAGCTATGAGGAAACAAATGAGATCAGAGTGCCACAGACACTGTACAGGGTTTTCTCCTGTGAGCAGTCGTTTGCAAGACTGGACTATTAGGCTTTGTCTACACTGCACTGTAATCCCAGGGTCTGTGGGACTCAAGCCCCCAAACTTGGTGGCGGGGCTTGAGCATCTACACTGAACATTGACCCTAGGTTTAGAATTTCTGGATTTGGGTATCACCCCTTTGTTCAAGTGCCTACACTGCACTAGGGAGACCAAATCAAACCAGCCTATCCCAGGCTTCCTAGTGCTCTTCCCAGCTGTCGCCACTCTAGCCATTTGTTCATGGTGTACTGTGGGAAAACTTGACTGTCAATCCCATGGCACTTTATGGAATGTTGTCACAGCCCACCAACACATCCTGCCAACCTGTCTTTTGGTTCTGCATATTCCCAGCAACTGGATCAAGCAACATGGAGGAGTCACCATTTGAAAAACTTGTCCTGCATGGGCTTTCACTCCAGTTTCAGAAAACTGGCAGAGCATCCATGAGACACTGGTGACATTTTGGCAACATTTTATGACCTATCGAAGGCACCTGTCAGAGGAGGATGAGGATGATACCGAAATGGCAGACTCAAACTGGCTGCTGCTGCTGCTGCTCAGTACACTTGGAATAGCAGCTGATGGCCCCTATGTAGCCCAGCATTTCTGGAGCAAGGCCACAAGCCCAGACTGGTGGAATCACATTGTCCTGCAGATCTGGGATGACCAGCAGTGGCTTCAGAACTTTCATATGAAGAAAGCTACATTTCTGGAGCTTTGTGGGCAGCTTACCCCGACCCTCTATCATCATGATGTATGCAGGCAGGCAGCCACACCAGTCCAGAAGCGGGTCCGCTGGTCCGCTGGTCCCGCGACTTCAGAGGACCTTCTGCAGGCAGGCCGCCGAAAGCAGTCTGCCTGCCGTGCTTGGGGCGGCAAAATTCCTAGAGCCGCCCCTGGTGGAGAGGACTCAGGACATGGTGTGAGTGTAGCAGGAGCTCTGAAGTGTTTCAGCTATTAGTGTAAGCAGCATCTCAAACAAGTCTTGCTGCTGTGCTCTGTCTCATCCCTCAAGAAATGTTCCTGTTCCAGAAACTATGCTGGAAGTCTTTCTTTGCATGCTGCAATTCTCTCCTTGAGTTCTGCTGCCTGTCTGTTTCTGTCCACTTGCTGTGAATTCTTTTCCCATTGGTATTGTCCCTACTTGCTGGCCCTGTCCAGGATATCCACCATAATTTCATCGCAGAAATGCTTCCTCTTTTCACCAGTCTGTGACAGTTCAAAATCCCAGATTCCTGCTGGAGTGTGGCGGGGCTGCTGAAGCAGATGGGTCTGCGGAGTTGGAAGGGCCTGAAAGTAGACAAACAACAGTACATTGTCTCTATACTTCAAAAAGAGTTCAGTGCATCCTCAGAGAAAACATACAGCATTTGTAGACTATTGTGTTTGGGGGCAGCGAAAAGCTGTGTGATTTCCTACTTAAGGATTGTCAGTCCTTTCAGTCATTGCATATTTATGGAGGACATAACGATTTGTGAGGTTCCTGAATGGCAAAGGGACATTCTATTCCAAGCTACTGGTGATAAGCCAACCATGTATGCCACAGAGGTTTTCAAGCATATGGTGACTGAGCAACACATCTACAAGCGCTGTAGTTGGTCTCCTATAGAGGCGGGCTCAGAAAATACTTATCGCTTATCTGGAGTTCCAACTATGGAAAGAGTCTGCAGCTATTAGCACCTGAGACTGGGTCAAAATTCATGCTGGAATCAACAGGATTCTGCATTAGTGTCCACATGAATTACTGTCTCCCTACAGTTAAGATACAGTCAGAGCAGGCTCTATTCTATCTATGGACTACATGCAAACACACACAATAATATAGACTCTCAAAGAACTGCAAAGCCAGACCCCCTTCCCCTGGCACATTTCTGGACTGCCTACAAACCTCCCTGGTCATATTTTGGACATGGATTGTATCACCCATGAACTACATTCCTCTGCCCATCTGGTACAGTTTACTGTTTACAGGTGGCTCGTAATGCTGTGGCATGACAGATTTTTCCGGTGTGGCATACTAAAAAAGGGAAGGCAATATATGGTTCTTACTAGTGACACCCCAGAACATCTTTGTGAGCACGTGTAAGTATCTATTAAAAACAAATAACGTTAAGTGCTTGTTTAACTGTTGTTTGTGCTTCCTGGTCTCCATTTTGGATTCCATCCGGGGGTGTATGACACCAAAGCACTAGTGTGCATTCCACCATTAGTGGATACATGCTGCTATCTGTGGCTTGTAATCAAAATTGCACTGGGTCATACATCAAAAATCCCTCCCCTTTTGTATATTAACAGTAATAAATGTGGACCCAAACACTTACCAGGATCCCAGGGCAACTTCTGCCTCCCCTGTTTCAGGGAAGGAGGGATAGCCAGTGGTTTGAGCATTGGCCTGCTAAACCCAGGGTTGTGAGCCCAATCCTTGATGGGGCCACATAGGGATCTGGGGCAAAATCAGTACTTAGTCCTGCTAGTGAAGGCAGGGGGTGGACTTGATGACCTTTCAGGGTTCCTTCCAGTTCTATGAGACAGGACCTATCTGATAGGTAAAGCTCCATATTTAAAAAAAAAATCACCATTTTGGCTGACTAGGCTGTTATCATTAACCACTGGGGGCTCAGGACTCTGCACACCACCCAGAAGCTGGTCAAAGTCCTCATAAAAGAAACAGGTTGACAGGGAGTTCCCAGAGGTGTGGTTCTCATCCCTAGCTTTCAAATAGTTATTCCCAAGGTGCTCAGTCCACTCCCTGCGCTTGTCACCAGTCCATTGAATCCTCAAGACTACTATTTCTTGGTACACATGGTCCTTTTTGATACTCTGAAGTTGAACATATTGCTTGCCTCACACCACAGATTTACCAGAATCTGACTGTGGTTCTGTGACCAGGTAGAAACACCCCTGGTAAAGAGCTTCTTATCAATGGCCATAGCTAATGCAGGAGACAGTTAACTTTGCATATAAAGTTTCTTCCTAAACCCCATTAGTTAGAGGCAGGTTTATACCTGAAGCATAAGAGTTTAGATCCTTTCCTGCAACCAGCTAACTCATTTCACTTGTGCGCTATACCACACTGAACTTCTGAAGATGAAGGGCAAAAGCAATGAACTAACCACGTCTGCCTATGCCACCCTATCATTCCTGCTGTATATATTATTAAAACCTAATGGTATGTTTGAATTTTGGACAATTCTGGAATGCCCATGTATTTAAACATGTTATGTTTAAAAATACTCCATGAATCACTTTGAGTAAACTGTTCAATTTTTTTAAAATATGGGTTTTGATAATTCTGAACTTTTAACCCTTCCAAATGCTGTTAGCAGTCCAGAAAGACACTCCAGCTGTAACTGGGGTAGAACTTTACACAAACAGACAACACAGGCTGATAATCTAAATTGGAGACTTTTACGATATCTTCGTATGTGGGCACAGGCCTTAAGAACAAGGAGACCACACATGCACAAACAGAGGCTCCCATAATTGCCCAGCATTTTCACCACCTGTTCTAAAGCCATGTTATCAGATGTGAAAGAACCAGTAATGAACAGTTTATAAGCTATAAATGGAAGTAGCTATGTCAGGAAGCTGATAAACATTTCGGTGTAAATTATTTGTGCAGCAGACTCTGTAATTTACACTACACTCAATGCTTTAAAGTATTGGTTTCAAGTTACAGGATGTCAAAATTACTGTTTGGGGTGTATGTGTGTGTGGGGGGGGTGGAGAATGCATTTAGGTAATATTTCTGGTTTAACTGATTCTGTCAGAGATAATGATATATTTTCTTTGCACTTTCTGCTTCATCTGTACCACAATCTGCTGCCTGAATAATGTGAATGTTTTCCTTTAGTTTAGAAAAGTTCAATGGAGCCCACCCTGTTGAACAATTTCACAGACTTCAAAAGTCTTCATTTAATCTTGAAATACTGACACCTCAGCTTCATTGCAGTTGTAAGTCAATGAACTCTTAATAAAATTAGCCCCTCATATACCCCATTTGTTTAGATTTCCACAAGCTGAAGGACCAGGACACATTCAAATTAAGGCCCCACTTCTCCAAACAGTTATGCACATGAACGGTCCCACTGACTTAGAAAATTTTTAATGTAGAACTGTGAGTCTGGAGAAATATGCATATGGAAAACATTTTTGGATGTACAGCTGTAAGGCAATTTTTTTTTCCACATAAGGATCTATCTGAACTACCATTTAAAGGATAACACTACTGGAAATTATTAACAAATAGGCAAAGTGTAGGTTAAATGCATGAGAGGATTTTCTTAGGTAAGAAGTTCTTGGGATTGACTTTCCCCCACTGTATTGTTAAAATCTTTCTAATGTGGATTTCAGTGTGGGAAATGACCTGACCAATTTTTGGATTATCAATACATTAATCCTAGACTCACATGTTAATAGTGTTTCTTCTTCACATACACTTACCTGAACCAATGTCTGCATTTAGGGTCTGGAAGGAAATTCTGTGGTGACTTGACAATGGTTAGGCTGCTAGTGTGCCAACACCACTGCCTATTGTGCTGATCAGTATTGACTCGTTGTCTTGTATGCTCCCATTGGTCTGTATTGTATCATGTGTTGTTTCATATTAAAGCTAGATGGTAAGCTATTTGGGGGCAGGGACCATCTCCATAAGATGGAGACCTGGATTCTATTCCCTGGCTCCACAACTGACCAGCAGGTTGACCAATGGCAAATCATGTCACCACTCTGTGCCTCGGTTTCCCCATCTGTAAAAGGGGAATAAGGACATTGATCTCCTTTTGTAAAGTGCTTTGAGATTCCTGGATGAAAAAAGCTAGGTATTTTTGCTGGCTGTTTGTACAGCACCTAGCATAATCAGGCCATGGTTCATGAATAGGAGCCCCATGTGCTATGGTAATACAAATATTATTTTTGGAGAGGTGAGTGAGTGGAGCATTAAGAAATGGATCAGCCATTCAGCTCAAGGGTGCATGCCACATGATTATTTTCAGGAAACATCAGTTATTCTCAATAAAACAAACATAACAATAACTTCACAATATTCCTTAACTGATGGGCCCATTTAGTTTATATTGTACTTTGGTAGTGAGAGCATTGTCATTGTCTTGACAAATACTAAAGGATAGATTTAGTAAAATTCAGTCACCTCTTAAGCTTAGGGATTTTTTAAGGTCTTAAGGTAGGTGAGAGAAAGGCAAGAGGCCAGATCCCAGCCAGTGCATATGGAATAGCTCCATTGGCACTATATATACTTCTATTCAAGCTCCATTTTTATTGTAATGAATGTAGCTATATCAATTTACACCAGCTGAGGATTCGGCCCTGTATGTGTGTGTGTGTGTGTGTGTGTGTGTGTGTGTTTCTTGGGGGAGGGGAGGAAATCATTCCCACTGTAGTACTAACAATATCTGTTAGGTAGTGCTAGCATGTAGTGTGAAAGTACTGTCTTAAGGTGATGATTTGGAGATATCACCACATCAATGTAGCAGCGTGTTCCTGGGTGGCAGCTGCTAGGAACAAAACTGCTATATGAGGTGGTGGTCAGATTTATGGGTCCTGAAATCATGCAGTTGATCACCAAAGTACAGTTTAGTTTAATACCCAGTCTCCAGAAATGACCAATACCCTTTTCCTGGGAGAAAGACACATCAAAATGAATGTCCTATTAATGCAATACTGTATCACGTAGGAAAACTCGTGACCTGATCCCACTTGGTGATCAGTTTATTCCCTGAAGCATGAGGACTGTTAGCCTTCATAATGTTATCCTGAAGCACGTAATTGCAGATGCTTTTCTTTATCCTAAGGCCAACAAGTGATTCTCTGCCTCACTAGGACATCAGAGCAAAAACTTTGTCACTTTCTGATTGGAGCTTTCACCTGATTGAAATGCTGTGGAATTTAAGCATTCTTTTAATCTGTTTGTCGGAGGAAATAATAAAATACATTTATTTGCCAACGAAGACTGACCAAGCGTAAAATATAGTTAAAGCTTTCCCCACCACAAAAAAAGATAAGCCCATCTCTATCCCAAATTAACAGTTTTAAAAGTTTCAGCACTCTGAAAGAAAAAAACTCTAATTATAAACTGGATTGTTAAGAATCCAGACTTCTGTCCAGTTTTACATGTTACTACTGTACTAGAAAAGGAGAAAGAAGAGCTTTCCAGGCTTTTCTCTTGCTTACTTTGTTTGATCATATAAGAACTAGATATCTACAAAGTAGTTTCTCTGCCACTGCCTGCCATGTACCTGTTCTTTGTGGACAGTCTGTCAGTACAAGCATACATGTTCTTACTGAGCCTGATCCCAATGTCCTTAATTAGTTATTACTCAAGCAAAGCTCCCGTTAATTTCAGTGGGAGTTTAGCCTGAGTAAGGACTTCAGGATGGGGCCTTTTGTTTACCTTACAAATAGGTCGCGCACAAGCGACCAGGGAGCTTTGCGAACAGGGAGTTTCGCAAGGGAGTTTAGAAGGGGAGTGGGAAGGGAGTGGGAGTCCCTCCCTCGCCAGCCGTAACCCCTTCCCCATGGCCCCCCCCTAAAACCTGTAAACTGAACCACATTCCAAAACTACTTTCTGTAAACCACCCTTCCACTAACTAGGAGACAATGCAGGCAGAAGCCCAGCAGCAGAGTGGGGGCTATCCAGTTTATTGCACTGAGTGTTGCATGTATGATTACCTGCCCTGTGGGCGGGTGGCGTATGTGTGCAGTCGGTGCAAGGAGCTCCTGGCCCTCAGAGACCATGTACGGACTTTGGAGGCCAGGGTGGCGGAACTGGAGGAGCTAAGAGAGGCAGAGAGGTATGTTGATGAGGCTTTCTGGGACACTGTAGAATTGTCCCACCTCCGCTCAGACAGTTCCTGTGCTGTTGAGGAGGAAGAACTGCCCAGGAAGTAGAGCAGTCGATGGGAGCAGAGGAAAACCTTCCCGTAGTCGGGACCCTCCTTCCAGATGGTGCTGGGGTTGCCTCTCACACTGAGGTTGCCTCTCCGGGGGAGGGAACTCCAGTTTCTAGGAAAAGGCAGGTGTTAGTAATGGGAAATTCGATTATTAGAAATGTAGATAGCTGGGTCTGTGATGACCGGGAGAACTGTATGGTGACTTGCCTGCCTGGTGCGAAGGTTGCGGATCTCTCGAGGCATCTAGATAGACTTATGTGTAGTGCTGGGGAGGAGCCGGTGGTCGTGGTACATGTAGGTACCAATGACATAGGTAAGGGTAGGAGAGATGTCCTGGAAGCCAAATTTAGGCTGCTAGGGAAGAGACTGAAATCCAGGACCTCTATGGTGGCATTTTCAGAAATGCTCCCAGTTCCACGCGCAGGGCCAGGTAGGCAGGCAGAGCTTCAGAGTCTCAATGCGTGGATGAGACGATGGTATAGAGAGGAGGGGTTCACGTTCATTAGGAACTGGGGAAACTTCTGGTATGGGGGGAGCCTATACAGGAGAGATGGGCTCCACCTAAACCAAAGTGGAACCAGACTGCTGGCACTAAACATTAAAAAGGTTGTAGAGCAGTTTTTAAACTAGGAGATGGGGGAAAGCCGACTGCTGCAGAGGAGCGTGTGGATCGGACACAGACTTCTCTTAGGGGAGAGTCTGATGATAGAGAATCTCCAGGTTATAGTCAGGAGCAGAGGACTGAAAAGTATAATGTAAGGGCCGGATCAGATGATAAACAGTCACATAAAAAAGAATCTGGCACATCAGAAAAAGGCAGGCTAATAAACAGGGACAAGTTTTTAAAGTGCTTGTACACAAATGCCAGAAGTCTAAATAATAAGATGGGTGAACTAGAGTGCCTTGTGATAAAGGAGGATATAGATATAATAGGCATCACAGAAACCTGGTGGACTGAGAGCAATCAATGGGACACAATCATTCCGGGGTACAAAATATATCGGAAGGACAGAACAGGTCGTGCAGGGGGAGGAGTGGGACTATATGTGAAAGAAAGTGTAGATTCAAATGAAGTAAAAATCTTAAGCGAATCCACATGTTCCATAGAGTCTCTATGGATAGAAATTTCATGCTCTAGTAAAAATATAACATTAAGGATCTATTATCGACCACCTGACCAGGACAGTAATAGTGATGATGAAATGCTAAGGGAAATTAGAGAGGCTATCAAAATTAAGAACACAATAATAGTGGGGGATTTCAATTATCCCCATATTGACTGGGAACATTTCACTTCAGGACGAAATGCAGAGATAAAATTTCTCGATACTTTAAATGACTGCTTCATGGAGCAGCTGGTACGGGAACCCACAAGGGGAGAGGCAACTCTAGATTTAATCCTGAGTGGAGCGCAGGAGCTGGTCCAAGAGGTAACTATAGCAGGACCGCTTGGAAATAGTGACCATAATACAATAGCATTCAACATCCCTGTGGTGGGAAGAACACCTCAACTGCCCAACACTGTGGCATTTAATTTCAAAAGGGGGAACTATACAAAAATGAGGGGGTTAGTTAGACAAAAGTTAAAAGGTACAGTGACTAAAGTGAAATCCCTGCAAGTTGCATGGGCCCTTTTTAAAGACACCATAATAGAGGCCCAAATTCAATGTATACCCCAAATTAAGAAAAACAGTAAAAGAACTAAAAAAGAGCCACCGTGGCTTAACAACCATGTAAAAGAAGCAGTGAGAGATAAAAAGACTTCCTTTAAAAAGTGGAAGTCAAATCCTAGTGAGGCAAATAGAAAGGAGCACAAACACTGCCAATTTAAGTGCAAGAGTGTAATAAGAAAAGCCAAAGAGGAGTTTGAAGAACGGCTAGCCAAAAACTCCAAAGGTAATAACAAAATGTTTTTTAAGTACATCAGAAGCAGGAAGCCTGCTAAACAACCAGTGGGGCCCCTTGATGATCAAAATACAAAAGGAGCGCTTAAAGACGATAAAGTCATTGCGGAGAAACTAAATGGATTCTTTGCTTCAGTCTTCACGGCTGAGGATGTTAGGGAGATTCCCAGACCTGAGCTGGCTTTTGTAGGTGACAAATCTGAGGAACTGTCACAGATTGAAGTGTCACTAGAGGAGGTTTTGGAATTAATTGATAAACTCAACATTAACAAGTCACCGGGACCAGATGGCATTCACCCAAGAGTTCTGAAAGAACTCAAATGTGAAGTTGCGGAACTATTAACTATGGTTTGTAACCTGTCCTTTAAATCGGCTTCGGTACCCAATGACTGGAAGTTAGCTAATGTAACGCCAATATTTAAAAAGGGCTCTAGGGGTGATCCCGGCAATTACAGACCGGTAAGTCTAACGTCGGTACCGGGCAAATTAGTTGAAACAATAGTAAAGAATAAAATTGTCAGACACATAGAAAAACAAACTCTTGAGCAATAGTCAACATTGTTGTGTATTTGGTTGTCATGGGTTTTGTTACTATGGAAACTGAGTTAGACTATTAAGGGATAGCTCAGCCGGTTTCAACCGGCTGAGTGAGCTCTCTGTTTCTGTAAATAAAATGGAGGTTTTGGTTAGCTGTCTGCTCTCTGGCCTCAAGTGATTGCTTCCTACACCGGCTGCCCCTAGGACATAACACTGGCGACGAGGATGGGATCCTGGTGCTGCTCCAGTAACAGAAGGAAGTAGAAGTCAAGGTAAAGACCAAACAAAGAAAAAAAGCTGCTTGTTTGCACTGACTGTGAAAGTGAAACTAAAAATCATGGCTACTCTGACCAGGCCCCTGGAGCCTTTTGATGAAAATACAGAGCAGTGGCATGTGTATACTGAGCGTTTTGAGCTTTTTGGTATTGCAAATGAAATTACAGAAGCGAAGAAGGTGCCAATATTCTTAACTGTTGTAGGGGCTAAAACCTACTCTCTGCTACGCAGCTTACTACACCCTGTTAAGCCTGAGACTAAATCTTACAGTGACATTGTGGAAATCCTGGGGTCTCATTTCTCCCCAAAACCACTGGTAATTGTTGAAAGATATAGGTTCCACAAAAGAGACCAAAAGGAAGATGAAACAGTTGTACAATTTGTAGCCATTTTAAAAAAACTAGCAGAACACTGTGAATTTAAAGAGATGTTAAATGATGCCCTGCGTGACAGGTTAGTGTGTGGCCTCTGCAGTGAAGCTATACGGAAGCGCCTACTGACAGAGGCTCAGCTTACATTACAGAAGGCTGTTGATATTGCTGTCTCCATGGAACTAGACACCGGTGCAGCTGTCTCGCTGGTTCCTGAGACTGTGTATAAGGAAAAGCTACAGCATCTTCCGCTTAAGGCAACAAAAACTGTTCTGAAGACGTATACAGGTGAAGCTGTGCCCATGTTGGGCACTATTGATGTTAAGGTGGAGCTCAATGGACGGGCGGCTAAATTGCCACTGTTTGTGGTGAGAGGTAACTACCCAGCCTTAATGGGTAGGTCTTGGCTTGGGAAGATTCAGCTGAACTGGGCAGAAGTGCACCGGATGACTAAAGAAGAAACCAGTCTAACCCCTATACTAAGGAAACATGCTGCTGTTTTTGGAGATGATTTGGGAAGTATGAAGGTAATCACTGTGACATTGAACATTAAACCTGGCAGTCCACCAAAATATCTGAAAGCCCGAACTGTGCCATATGCCATCAGGCCAAAAGTTGAAGCAGACCTGGAGTGCCTGGTCACCAATGGAGTCCTAATACCAGTTACCCATAGCTCATGGGCCACTCCTATCGTTCCAATAGTGAAGAAAGATGGCTCTCTCCGGATTTGCGGTGATTTTAAAGTCACTGTCAACCCAGTGTTGTGTGCAGAGCAATACCCGCTTCCCCGCATCGATGACCTCTTCGCAGGCCTGGCTGGGGGACAAAAGTTCAGTAAGATTGATCTGAGTCAAGCATATTTACAGATGCACGTCGATGAAAAGTCCCAAGAGCTGTTGACTATTGTGACTCATAAGGGGCTTTATCGATACTGTCACCTACCCTTCGGAATCACATCGGCTCCCGCCCTGTTCCAGAGGGGTATGGACCAGATCTTGTGTGGCTTGTCAGGAGTTCAGTGCTATCTGGATGATATCCTGGTCACTGGAAGAAATGAAGAGGATCACTTAAAGAATTTAGAGGCTACCCTACAAAGACTGGAAGAGTATGGCCTACGAGTTCGCAAAGACAAGTGTGAATTCTTCAAGCCCTCTGTTGAATATTTGGGACACATGATCGATTCTGCAGGTCTTCATAAGGCCCCTGCAAAAGTTAAAGCTATTGTGGAGGCTCCCCCACCTCGAAATGTAAGCCAGCTACGCTCATTTCTAGGACTACTGAACTATTATGGAAAGTTCATCTCACAGTTAGCCACACTGCTAAAACCACTTCATGAGCTCCTTGGGCAGAACAAGGCCTGGAAGTGGACTGAAGCCTGTGATGTTGCATTTAACAAAGCTAAGGATGCATTGTTAAATTCTGAAGTTCTAACGCACTTTGATCCATCCTTACCCCTGCAATTGGCCTGCGATGCTTCCCCTTATGGAGTGGGAGCGGTCATGTCACACATTATGCCTTCGGGAGAAGAAAGACCTATTGCTTTTGCTTCACGCACTCTAAGCAAAGCAGAAACTAACTACGCCCAAATCGAACGTGAGGCATTAGGAATTGTTTTTGGAATTAGGAAGTTTCATCAGTACCTGTTTGGGCGAAAGTTTACTCTTCTTACAGACCATCGACCTCTGACATCAATTTTTGGACCCTACACAGGCATTCCCCCATTAGCTGCTAGTCGTATGCAACGTTGGGCATTGATACTTTCTGCACACACATATGAAATCAAATATCGGAAATCCACTCTGCATGGCAATGCAGATGGCCTCTCAAGGTTGCCTTTACTGGTCAAACATCAAGATAGTGCCCAAAAGGAAATCTTCTACTTTGAACAGGTAGAGAATACACCCATCACTGCTACTCAGATAAAGAAGGCAACCCGCGTTGACCCAGTATTATCCCAAGTTATGGACCTGGTGATGCATGGAAAATCTCGACAAACCTCTCCGGTCTCACCCGACCTTGTTCCCTACATGTCCAGGCGGACGGAGTTATCGGTCCAATCTGGTTGTTTGTTGTGGGGGAGGCGTGTCATTATTCCACCACCCCTGAGATCACAGATGTTAGAACAGCTACATTCCGGTCACTGTGGAATAGTGCGCATGAAGGAAATTGCACGAAGCTATTTTTGGTGGCCTAGATTGGACAGTGCTATTGAAGAGAAGGCAAAAGCTTGTATGTCATGTCAGAGTGTAAGAAATGCACCCCAGTGGGCACCCCTACACTTTGCTGGCCCCCTTGAAGGAAACATGTTCTTGGTGGCAGTAGATGCCCATTCTAAATGGCCAGAAGTCTCTATAATGCAGTCCACTACTGCAGAGAGTACTATCCAAAAACTACGAGGACTCTTTAGTCGTTTTGGTCTGCCAGAACAACTTGTGAGCGACAACGGACCTCGTCTCTCAGGAGTTTCAAAATTTTATGAAGGCAAATGGGATACCACCTCCTCACCTATTCGTGCTGCGGAGCCCCTAGTACTTCTGGTGTTGTTGCACCCCTGAGCCCCTAGTACTTTCGGGTGCAACAACACCAGAAGTTCGCCGTAATCCACCTAGAGACAGAAGGCCTCCTCATCGGCTGGATCTTTAGTTAGGGCGAACCCACGGTTATGGGGCAAAATAATCCCCAGGGTTTAGCCGGGAATGGAGGCAGTCTACCCTCCTTCTCTAGTTTAGTGTGTGTTTTATTTAGGGGATGTTCTTATTAGGGGGGGAGGAATATGTTGTGTATTTGGTTGTCATGGATTTTGTTACTATGGCAACTGAGTTAGACTATTAAGGGATAGCTCAGCCGGTTTCAACTGGCTGAGTGAGCTCTCTGTTTCTGTAAATAAAATGGAGGTTTTGGTTAGCTGTCTGCTCTCTGGCCTCAAGTGATTGCTTCCTACACCGGCTGCCCCTAGGATATAACAAACATGGTTTCTGTAAAGGAAATCGTGTCTTACTAATCTGTTAGAGTTCTTTGAAGGGGTCAACAAACGTGGACAAGGGGGATCCGGTGGACATACTGTACTTAGATTTCCAGAAAGCCTTTGACAAGGTCCCTCACCAAAGGCTCTTACGTAAATTAAGCTGTCATGGGATAAAAGGGAAGGTCCTTTCATGGATTGAGAACTGGTTAAAGGACAGGGAACAAAGGGTAGGAATTAATGGTAAATTCTCAGAATGGAGAGGGGTAACTAGTGGTGTTCCCCAAGGGTCAGTCCTAGGACCAATCCTATTCAATTTATTCATAAATGATCTGGAGAAAGGGGTAAACAGTGAGGTGGCAAAGTTTGCAGATGATACTAAACTGTTCAAGATAGTTAAGACCAAAGCAGATTGTGAAGAACTTCAAAAAGATCTCACAAAACTAAGTGATTGGGCAACAAAATGGCAAATGAAATTTAATGTGGCTAAATGTAAAGTAATGCACATTGGAAAAAATAACCCCAACTATACATACAACATGATGGGGGCTAATTTAGCTACAACGAGTCAGGAAAAAGATCTTGGCGTCATCGTGGATAGTTCTCTGAAGATGTCCATGCAGTGTGCAGAGGCGGTCAAAAAAGCAAACAGGATGTTAGAAATCATTAAAAAGGGGATAGAGAATAAGACTGAGAATATATTATTGCCCTTATATAAATCCATGGTACGCCCACATCTCGAATACTGTGTTCAGATGTGGTCTCCTCACCTCAAAAAAGATATTCTAGCACTAGAAAAGGTTCAGAAAAGGGCAACTAAAATGATTAGGGGTTTAGAGAGGGTCCCATATGAGGAAAGATTAAAGAGGCTATGACTCTTCAACTTGGAAAAGAGAAGACTAAGGGGGGACATGATAGAGGTATATAAAATCATGAGTGATGTTGAGAAAGTGGATAAGGAAAAGTTATTTACTTATTCCCATAATACAAGAACTAGGGGTCACCAAATGAAATTAATAGGCAGCAGGTTTAAAACAAATAAAAGGACGTTCTTCTTCACACAGCGCACAGTCAACTTGTGGAACTCCTTACCTGAGGAGGTTGTGAAGGCTAGGACTATAACAATGTTTAAAAGGGGACTGGATAAATTCATGGTGGCTAAGTCCATAAATGGCTATTAGCCAGGATGGGTAAGAATGGTGTCCCTAGCCTCTGTTCGTCAGAGGATGGAGATGGATGGCAGGAGAGAGATCACTTGATCATTGCCTGTTAGGTTCACTCCCTCTGGGGCATCTGGCATTGGCCACTGTCGGTAGACAGATACTGGCTAGATGGACCTTTGGTCTGACCCGGTACGGCCTTTCTTATGTTTCTTAGGAAACCAAAAAAGTCACCAGTTATGGAATTAATACTTAATAATTATTATTAATAATAAAATAATTAATTAGGGCATTTAGTCATTTTCAGAAAGACACACAGAACATAGACTTTTTATAAAATGAAATACACATTTTTAATGTTTCATTTATTTTTAAATGAAATGCAGATCCCATTCACATGGAACACATGCACTTAAGCAAGTGTGAATTTGTTTGCCTAGTTGTTGAACTCAGACAGACAGCCAAATGTTATCTTCCACTTGGCAAACTGTAACCTGCCAAGTTTTGGGTAGGTTTGTGCTCTTATATTTTTAAGAACCACTTAGCTGGCTCTGCTATCGCTGAGATGGCACAGGAGAAATACTGTATTAGGGAGTTCCACAGACACTATGAACACCAGTGCCTTAACCCACAATGCCAGTGACACTGTGAATTCTTTTCTTGTTTCAAGATGTGCTTCCTCTTAGCTTATACGCAGTGAGATGCATAGTTATCCTGTCCGTGTGATTATAAGCAAAAAATATAAATATAGTCATTTGTTTGTAATTGGTCTGTGGCCAAGATTTTCAAGTAACTAGTGATTTTTCTGTGCACCCATTCTTTTGAGCACCCAACTTGAGACACCTTAAAGTGGGCTAGATTCTCAAAGTGCTGAGCACCTGCTTTCTGGGAATCAGGGCCCTTTAAAGTGTGTCAAGCTGGATACCCCAAAATTGAGGTCCTCCCAATCATTAGCTACTTTTGGGAATTGTGACCTGTGTACATGTCTAGATTTTTATTTTTAGTATTACATTTGTTTTCTAAATGCATTTCATGGACTATGAAGTGGGTTGTACTATTCTCTTCAGAAAGCATCATAGGATGAATGTTTGTAAGATTAATCTTATGTGTAGTCATAGCAGAGCAAAGAAATTTAAGATTCTGTCACACATGTACATGCGCTAAATGAACTTGATGGCTCATGACTAGGCGTTGTGTTAACTTCCTGTTCAACATCCAGCCAGCAGGGGACTCCATAAGCGACAAGAAAGGGATGGGACCCATATGCAGAGAATGTGACAGCAGGATCAGCAGGCTGGTAGCTGGCTGTGGAGGGAAGGCCAAATAACAGGTAGTCTGGGAGGTGGAGGTAGAAGGCCTGAGAGCTAGATAAAGATGGATACTGCTACTAGCTGGGGCCAGCAAGAAGACAGTATATTTTTTTAAAAATTGGGTTTTATTCTCATTTTTTTGTTTTCTGACTTTTTTTCCCCCATTTTGCTTCTGAAAAGGGAAATGGGGAGGAGGAAAATAAAAAAAAAACAAAAGGAAACAGATTGTTCAGTTTTGGGTTTTGTTTAAAAAAATACTTTTGGTAGAAACTTTCATTTTTGAAAAAGTGTCATTCCTTGATAAAAATAGCTTTCATTTGAAAAATGATGGCCAGCTCTAATTACTGTCATGCCACTTGTTACCTAGCTCTTGATTCATGCTGCAGCACCCACAATGGCAAAACAGCAAAGTCTAGCAACCAAAACTCTATCTTCTTCGAGGAGTGTGCCTGTGCATGCTCTGCTTTAGGTAAATATGTTAACCCTGCGCTTGTAATAGAAGAATTTCAGTAGCAGTGCCTGGCTGGGTCGCACATGCACTGTCCCTGTCTCGCGCCGCTTCTAGCGGTTACATAGTACTGTGCGATCAAACACCACCTCCACCCTCCAAGTTCCTTCTCTACAGCCCTTACCTTGAGACAGAGCAATCAAGCTAAAGATAAAACTCAGAGGTGCTGCCAAGTTTTAACTTTAGAGTACTACATTTAAAACCCAGTTAGTTAGTTCTTGGTAGTCCATCGATCTGAGCAGATCATCTATTATTGGTCTCATGGTGTGCCCTCTGATGGCTATACAAGCCAATTCTAGAGGTGCACATTTTGCTGCAGATGGTGCATGGGAAGTTCACAGTCAATGGGTTGTGCGCTGCTGGTGCTCTGTGATGTCGTTCACGTGCCTCTTGTAGACGCTGGCAGCGATCTTCCTCAAAGGCGATGCAGGTATTTCTGACTGTTGCACGCCACTGTGTTCGCCAAGTTTTAACTTTAGAGTACTACATTTAAAACCCAGTTAGTTAGTTAGTTGTTAGTTAACTACCCTACCTCTTCCCAATTTTTTTCTGTTTCTAAAAAACAAGAACAACCAACAACAACAACAACACACACACAGAAAAAAATCCCCACCTCAAACCCTTTTTTCTCCTCTTAGGAATTTAAGTTTCAATTATTAGTATACCCCTTAATGTAGTATAGGTACCCTCTGTAGTGGGGCAGTCACCAGGGGCGGCTCTAGACATTTCGCTGCCTGTAGCAGGGTGGACCCTGCTCCTGCCCAGAGGGGCTTGAAAAGCTGCCTGCCAGGGCTTGAGAGGGGTGGCTCTGGAAGCTGGGCTGAGTAAGGAAGTGGCCACAGCTGGGGCCACGCCCCAAACTGAAGCCCTGGGGCTCATAAGAAGGCAGGGAAGCCAGAGCCCAGATAGTCTCTCTCTGCCTTCAGAGAGGGATGGGCCTGGCTGCTTATGAGCAGAGGTAAAGTACCTGGGTGAAGCAGGGCTGGGAACAGGCTAAGGAGCTGGGGAGCTCCAGGGGAGCTGCAGCCTAGCGGTAGGCCACAGGTACTGGGGGTTGCAAGGGGCGACCCAGGGGTAGGAAGAGCACCAGGTCCAAACCCCTTTGCCTGTGACGAGAAGGCGGATACTGCAGTCTGTCCCCGGAGCTGAGGCGAGAGCACGACTGGGCAGTAGCCATTCTGAGGCGAAGCGGGGAAAGCAGGGTGAGGGTCCCCCGGGGAGGGGGAAACCCAGTTAAAGGGGCACCGGGGTTCTGGGAGGGACACGGGGCCGATAAGAAAACAGGCGGATCACCGGCCAGCAGAGGGCGCTCCGGGCTGAAAAAGAGCTAATTCCCTGGAGTCACCAGCAGGAGGCGCCGTGGCGCTGAGTAGCCCGTTTACACTGCCCCAAGCACAACGTCATGCTGCGGGGGGCGCTCTGCTGGTCGCCGGTCCCGCGGCTCCGGTGGACCTCCCGCAGGCACGCCTGTGGAGGGTCCGCTGGTCCCGTGGTTCCACTCTGCCTGCCTGCCGCCCTCCTGGTGACCGGCAGAGTGCCCCTCGTGGCATGCCACCCCAAGCACGCGCTTGGCGTGCTGTGGCCTGGAGCCGCCCCAGCAGTCACCCCGCTCCCTGGCTAAGAGGGGTTAAAACAGCCCTGGGAAAAGTCTGCTCCGGTAGCAGGTAGGCTAATTGGGGAAACAGCCACAGCTGGGGCCATGCCCCAATCAGGCCACAGCTGGCCCTATAAAAGGGCTGTGAGACTGCAGCTCAGGCAGGCTCTCTCTAGTGGTGGAGAGAGAAGGACTTGGCTGCCTGGGAGCTGAGCAGGGTGCCTGAGGTAAGGCAGGGCTGGGGAAAGGCAAAGGAGTGGGGGAGCTCCAGCCTGGCAATTTCCCAGGCTACAGGCCTGGCTAAAGGCCCAAAGCAGGTACTGGGGTTGCAGAGGTGCAGCCCAGGGTTAGGAAAGGCAGCAGGTCCAAACGCCCCTTGCCAATGATGAGTGGTTTATAGACTGTAGTCTGCCCCAGTGAGCAGCGGCTAGACAATGACTGGCAGTAGCCACTGAGGCAAGGTGGGGATAGAGGGTTGGGGGTTCCCTGGGGAGGGGAGACCCAGAGGCTGCAGAGGGTAGACCCCCAAGATAAGGGGCACCGGGGTCCATGAGGGACATGGCGTGGGGGGGGGCGCTGAGGCAAGCAGGACATTGGCCAGCAGAGGGCGCTCTGGAGCTGGAGCACTAATTCCCAGGATGACCAGCAGGAGGTGCCACGTGGGTGAGTCCATCGCCTCGCTCACCCTCTCTCACGGGAGAAACCCTACATAAAAGTGGCAATTCTTCAACAAAAGAACTTAAAAAACAGACTCAAACATGAAACTGCAGAACTGGAATTAATTTGCAAACTGGATACTATCAAATTAGGCCTGAATAAAGACTTGGAGTGGATGGGTCGTTATAAAAAATAATTTTCCCATACTAATTTCCGCCTACTGTTACTCACACCTTCTTGTCAACTGTTTGAAATGGGCCACCCTCATTATCACTACAAAAATGATTTTTTCCTCTCTTGGTATTCTACTGTTAATTGAATTGTCTCGTTAGACTGACCCCCAACTTGGTAAGGCAACTCCCATCTTTTCATGTACTATGTATTTATACCTGCTACTGTATTTTCCACTCAATGCATCTGATGAAGTGGGCTGTAGCCCATGAAAGCTTATGCTCAAATAAATTTGTTAGTCTCTAAGGTGCCACAAGGACTCCTCGTTGTTTTTGCTGATACAGACTAACACGGCTACCACTCTGAAACCTATTGTAAGGGGCATACCCAGCTCCCCAGGTTTTAAATGTTGCCTCACTGGCTGGTTGTCAATCCCAGTTTCTGACAGACATTTACGGTGTGTCTGTTGCCTTGGCGAGACACACACCCCTCAAAAGTGCTCCCACTGCTATAATCTGAAGCTCGTGCCAGGAAAGTGAAGGATTTAGTTATAAATCCTCATGATGGAGAAGTTTCTGCACCAATTCAGATCACTGACTCCTCCTGGGCACCATTCTGCAATTGTGGCATCTGACATAGGTTCCCCATTAACCTCTCAGAGGGAAAAGCACTCCTCCAAAAAGACAAAAACAAAGAAACAGGCTCCAACCTCCCCTTCTTGGGAACCTGCCAAAAAGAAGCATTCCCCAAGCCATCAGACCTTTTCGGTACCAACTGCACTGAGACTGTCCACCTATCTGAGGCAGTGGGACCATTGGATACCGTGTGAGCCAAAGACTGTAAGTGGGTGGACTCAGACAAAGGCACAAAAGGGAAACCTACAATCCCAGTCTCGGTATGGCTGGAGCTACTCAAACATGCGGCACCGAGCAGCTTGGCAGCACTACAACTTATGGCACCACCTCCTGCCTCCACAGTTCATGACCCTTGGCATCGACAATTGTGGTAAAGGCATCAGAACCACCACCAGCACCTTCTTTAATACCAGTGCTCTCCATATTGCAGCAGTTTCTCCGGCATAAAGACCTTTGTACTTTTGTCGGCACTGGCATCTCCACTCCTCGGTACCTACATCACTCCAGCGCTCTCGGTACCATGCCAACTCACAATGCCAACAGATCAGTTTCTCCTTTATCCAGCATTGAGGAGGAGGAGGATGAAGTGGAAATCTACTCCTCCCATCACTCCTCACCTATACAGACAGCCACCAGACTGTGTCCACTAGAACTATATTGATACCACCTCAGACCTGAAACTCAAGGATGGGACAGACCCAAGGATGCTGCCCCCAATACTATTCCCACCACAGTGGTCCTACTGGGAACCATGGGTAGCATACTGTCAACACTACCCTAAGCCTCCCAGCCCACACAGGGAGAAGTTGAGGCACTCTCCATCACCCTCGGTGCCTGGCCACTCTGAATCCCCAGAAGAGGCAATCGAGGAACTGCAGGAGACTTTGGATCAGAAAAGCACCGCGGCTGCCAATTTTTGATTCTCCTCTCTAGATGAAGCTGTCATGTACCCACCACCCATGATGGGGGATGACTTTAAACAGGTCCAAGAACTTTTAAGGAGGATTGCAGACTGTAACAGGTTGGACTCACCCCTGCGGCGCCTCCTGCTGGTGACTCCGGGAATTAGCTCGTTCCAGTGCTGGAGCGCCCTCTGCAGGCTGGTGATCCACCTGTCTTCTGGCCCCCCCGTGTCCCTCCCTGGACCCGGTGCCCTTTTACATGGGGTGCTGCACCCTAGCAGTAACCCCTTTCTCTTAGGGTCTCCCCTCCTCAGGGAACCCTCACCCTCTATCCCCACCTTGCCTCAGTATTGGCTACTGCCAGTCATTGTCTAGCCCCACACTCTGGGGCAGACTGCAGTATCAGCCTACTCATCACAGGCAAAGTTGGGTTTGGACCTGCTGCCTTGGCCTACCCCTAGGTTGCCCTCTACAACCCCCAGTACCTTTGGCCCACTGCTAGGCCGCAGCCTGGGGCTTTCTAGGCTGGAGCTCCCCAGCTCCTCAGCCTGTCCCCAGCCCTGCTCCACTCAGGTACTCTATGTCAGCTCCTAAGCACCCAGGCCCATCTCTCTCTGAAGGCAGAGAGAGACTGTCTGGCTTCCCTGGCCTTTTTATAAGGCCTGTGGCTCAGTTTGGGGCGTGGCCTCACCTGCAGCTACTTCCCCAATCAGCCCAGGCTAAAGGCTGTCTTCACAAGCCCTGCCAGGCCACTTTTTAAACCCCTCCGGGCCGGAGCGGGGTCCACCCCGCTACACAGACTTTTAAGGATGATTGAGATACCACTGGAAGAAATTGTGGAGTCCCAACATAAGTTGTTGGACATCCTCCAGATTTCAACCTTTTCCAAGATTGTCCTCCCAGTAAATGAGGCTCTCATGGACCCAGACAACACCATCTGGTGGACGCCAGCAACAATTCCACCCACTTGCAAAAGAGCAGATAAAAAATACTAAGTCCCTTCCAAGGGAATGGAATTTTTATTTTCACACCCTATGCCAAACTCTTTGGTGGTAGATACCGTGAATGAGCAGGGCAGACAACACCACTCCAGATCCACCTTGTACAACAGGGACTGAAAGAGATTGGATCTTTTTGAGCTCACTCCTCAGAGACTTTACAGTTCAGGATCACAAACTATGAAACATTAATGGCCAAATACAATCACTCTAACTTTTCAAAAATGTCTGAATTTATTGAACATATACCAGAGGACAAAAAAGGAACAATTTAAAGCCATCATATCTGAGGGTGAACTCCTCATCCACACAGCATTACAAGCCTCATTGGACTCTGGAGACATGGTGGCACATTCTGTTGCCATGGCCATAGTCATGCAACAAGCTTATTGGCTCCATCTCTCTGGTTTTCTCAGAGAGGTACAATCTCCTGCAAGGATCTCTTGTCCGAAGGCCCCAAGCTGTTCCCAACCAAAACGGATGAGCTCCTTCACACATTGAAGAACTCTAGGGTGACTCTGAGATCCTTGAGCATATACAAGCCTACACAAAAGAAGAAACAGGGGAAGTATTACTCGGCACAAAGAACAAGATCCGCACCTACACCCAGCCTCAGAGGCAATAGTACCTGAAAAGGTGGAGGCAGAGACCCACAAGACAGAGACCACTCCCTTTTTAGCCCTCGATGTCCCAACAACCTCCCTCTAAACAACAATTTTGAGGGTTTGGTTGAGGACACTTCCCACACTTTCTGTTGCTGGACTCATCTGACACCCTCCATCCATTCTGAGAGCATCTGACTCCATTCTATCCAGCATGGTGAAACATCACATCAGACAGATGGGTATAGCCAGTCATGATGATTTCTAGTACCAACCAATTTACCTCTATCCCCCTACCCACCCTCCCTCCCTGTCCCTCTTCAAGGACCCTTCTCATGAACACCTATTGCAACAGGATTTAAACCATCTTATATGCTTCAGTGCAGTGGAACCAGTATCAACACAACACAGAGGGAAGGGTTTCTACTCCCATTATTTTTTAACCCAGAAAAACCCTGGAGCATGGAGGCCCATTCTTGACCTAAGAAGACTCAACAAATTCACGAAAACCCAATTATTCAGGATGGTCATGCTGATAATGATAATGATGCAATGATAATTCCAGCACTAGAATGAGGGGACTGTTTATCGGCCCTTGACCTCCAGGATGCATATTTCCACGTAATGATTCCTCCCTCACAGAGGAGGTTTCTCAGATTTGTTCTGGGAACAGATCATTTCCAATGCAAAGTACTCCCTTTCGGCTTGTCTATAGCTCCATAGATATTCTCAAAAGTCCTTGCGGTGGTAGTAGCTCACCTCTGCAGACAAGGGGAATATTATAACCCCTTATCTGGACAATTGCTTACTCAAAGCTTCGACTTGAAAAGAGGCACTAGAAGCTACCCAAGAGACAGTAGCTCTCTTCACAGAGCTGGGTCTACAAATAAATGAACAAAAATCAACATTCACACCTGTGCAGAAATTGTAGTTTGTCAGGGCCTGCTTCGAGTGTCTGAAAGCTACAGCCTCTCTGCCTGCTCACAGATTTACCACTCTAGTCAATTGAATCGCTATAACGCAAGCCAGGCCAATGACATCAGCCAGGACCTGCATATAACTGTTAGGCTATATGTCAGCAATGACATTTGTCTGGCTGGCTCAGGACAGTGTATAACTTTGGGCATCCTTTTGGGTATTTTTCCAGATGCCAATTCTGAAGGATGTCCTTTGGGATGTGCCCATCATTCATTTGGCACACATGCCCAAGCCAGTGGAGGCCTCTCTGTTTGATGAGTGTTTTGCATGCTGGGTATGCTGGCCTGTTTGAGAACCTCAGTGCTGGTGACTCTGTCCCTCTAGGAGATTCCAAAGATTTGACGATGGTGATGCATATGAAAGCTGTTGAGCCTCTTTTCCTGATGAGAGTATAAGGGCCAAAAGTGTGCTGATAACACATGCGTGCTACACACAGATCTTTGTGTGTTCTGTCAATTTGTTGTTTTTCCATACCCTCTTGTTCAGTTTAGACATTGTAATGAGAGGACAAAGTCTTTCAGAAAGTCACCAAAGTTATTTCTTTCCATCATGGAATGATCTAAGGGCCCAATGATCAATATCCAATCAAAGACTGTCTAATGGATCTCCGACTGTATTGACCTATGCAGGGGTGGCTCTAGACATTTCGCCGCCCCAAGCATGGCGGCATGCCGCAGGGGGCGCTCTGCCGGTTGCCGGTCCCGCGGCTCTGGTGGACCTCCCGCAGGCACGCCTGCGGAGGGTCCACTGGTTCCGCAGCTCCACCGAAGCTGCGGGACCAACGGACCCTCCGCAGACATGCCGCCGAAGGCTGCCTGCCTGCCGCCCTCCCAGCGACCGGCAGAGCGCCCCCCCGCGGCATGCCGCCCCAAGCACGCACTTGGCGTGCTGGGGCCTGGAGCCGCCCCTGGACCTATGCCATCAACAGCTGCAATCTCCACTGGGGACACGCGCACACACTCCACCAGAGCACTCTCTGCCTCGATAGCCTTCCTCAACAATGTGCCCATTATGGACATCTGCAAAGCAACAACCTGGGTGTCAGCCCATACATTCACACAGCATTATGCCATAGAACAGCACTTGTCATCAGATGCTCTGTTTGAACTTATGGTTTTATCATCTGCCATGACTGCAATTCTGAAGCCCCTCCCTTCCACCCAGGCAGGAGTTAGTCCACCATGTCAGTTAGTCCTGTATAACTGTAATCAGACATGCAGATGGCTTTTATGAAGAATTTTTGAAGAAAGAAATCTGATTTGCAAATAAAACTGATGAAGCTTCCAAAGAAAAGCTTGATATGCTCAGCGCAAGCAGGTGCTATGGGATCTTCCTATGTGCAGCTTCTGGTATATACGTAGGGCCCTACCAAATTCACGGCCATGAAAAATGCGTCACGGATCATGAAATCTGGTGTCCCCCTTGGTGAAATCTGGTCTTTTGTGTACTTTTACCCTATACTTTACAGATTTCATGGGGAGACCAGTGTTTCTCAACTTGGGGGTCCTGAGCCAAAGGGAGTTGCATGGGCGATTATTTTAGGGGGGTTGCAGTATTGCCACCCTTACTTCTGCACTTTCTTCAGAGCTGGGTGGCTGAAGAGCGGCGGCTGCTGACTGAAGGCCCAGCTCTGCAGGCAGCAGCACAGAAGTAAGGGTGGCAATATCATACCTTGCCATACTTACTTCTGTGCTGCTGCTGGCGGCAGCTCTGCCTTCAGCCTGGGCTCCCAACCAGCAGCTGCCGCTCTTCAGCTGCCCAGCTCTGAAGGCAACATCACTGCTAGCAGCAGCCGTGTAGAAGAAAGGTAGAAATACCGCAACCCCTCCACATATGACCCCCACACACACAAATTCCTTTTTGGGACAGGATCCCTACAATTACAGCATCATGAAATTTCAGATTTAAATAGCTGAAATAATGATGTTTATGATTTTTAAAATCCTATGACCGTGAAATTGACCAAAATGGATTGTGAATTTGGTAGGGCCCTATATGTAGCTCAACCCTTGTATTCAGTCTAGAGAGCAGATGTTTCCGCTATATTTCATTGTGCAGTTACCAAATGTGTCCAAACAAAGGGATTCTTTTTGCCATATAAAATAGGGTTTGCTGTGTAAACCAGACAGCCAACAAAAAATTATTATACATTCGTTTCTTATAAAGTATGCCAGTCCACTTCCCTCTCTTCTTTCCAAAACATCTGAAAGCCCACCTGTTCACAAAGCATTTCCTGTACAAACATAACCTAGGATATTCTTGCTGTTCATAACACTTCTCCTGTTTGTGCTTTTAGATTTAAAAGATCTTGTTCTTTGTGTTACGTCTATGGTGCTGTCTGAATAAATAATGGAGAAGGTTCTAAAGAATCCTCTGGCACTGTGAGTAAAGCTGAGATATGAGATGTTTGCTGAAAGACAGGCGGCGCAAAGGATTTGTTTTTGCCACTATTTGTGTGTCTGAATGCATGATATCTGTGTGTGGCCTCACTGTGTGAATATAAGTGTCATTTACCCTGAATACTTTCCAAACCACCCTCTCGCTGTGTAAAAAACCCATCTCTCTGTATTGTAACTAAGGAGAAATAGGACAGGCAGAATAATTTTGTCATTTTTTTTTCTTCTGTATACTTCCATTCCTGAGACTTTGTAAACATCCTTTCCAGTATCAGTGTATATTTCTCACAGCAGTGCCCCAAAGGCTCCTAATGCAATGGTGTATGCAAGGGAGGGACATTCTTCCTTATCTGTTTTCACCCTCAACTCATGATGCAATAGCCACTTCAGAGACCTTTTTCCTTTTCTCCCATTTTATCCACAGATGGGCTTGGTTGTGTAACAGACACTTGCTATAGCTGTTTTTACTACTTAGCTGCTATTCTTTCTTGCATCTTCCCCTCAGCTGTATATTATTGTGTCTGCCAGTTGTGGTGCTCTTTACCTGGCACTTTTCAGTGCTTTTGTAAAGGCTCCCTCAAGCCCTGTGTGTGTGAACTTTTCACAGAATCGAATGGGAGCTCAGCATACATGGACATTGCAGGATTGGGCCCAGGCAACATGCTACATTCCATCAAGCTGCTCCTTCTTAAAGACTTTAAATAAAACCATCACACTGCCCCCCTGTGGTCTACTGGATGGAGCAACAAGAGACATGGATTATATTCCCAGTTCTCCCACTGGTATGCTGGGAGACCTTGGGCAAGTAACTTCAACTCCCCGTGCCTCAGTTTCCCCAGGTGCAAAATGGACATAATGATAATGACCTCCTTTGTAAAGCACTATGATGTACAGATGATAAGAGCTAGGTAATAGCATCTCACAGATCCTGCCTCTTTGCATAACTGCTATCAGACTATTTAACTGAGTGGTTTCATTTCTCTTTCTTTATCATGAACACTGGTTGCTAGCAAATGAGCCCTCGGATTTAATTAGTGCAGGTGTTGCATTGTACCCCAGACATAGCTGCGCATCCTTTCTTGGGTAAGTGTGTGAAATTATCTTTCTTTCCCTCCAGTTTGTTTGAAAAGTGCTTTGTGAGCTTTTTTTGAATGACAGGGCTATACGACTGCAAGACATTCTCATTATCTAAGCAAGTACTTGCAACTGAAGCATAAAAATCAATATACCTATTTTAAAAACTTTTTCAGTTTGCTTTTTGTTAAAACACTTCCCATCCTGTCCTTGCCAGCTCCCCCAAATTGACAGTGCCAGGTCCTGAGACATCTCAGAGCCTATCAGTCACTTGCATAGCATATTTATTGATAGCTTTGAATTCCTGAGCCAGGAATGAACATTAGAGCTCTGATCTTCCTGTGACCCCGTTCTACCCAACTGAATTGGAACATGTGTTCCCAAGTTCTCTTCTGCTTTTTTCCCATTTGAAAAATGTAGACAAACCATTGTCATATTGAGGCCAGTTTATAGTGTTGTCAACAATCTAGCTCAGTTAAACAAACACAAATTAGGAACCCACCCTTGGTTTACTTTGCTGTCAGTTTGAATATAAGTTTATGGGAACTAAATTCTTGTACTGAAACTCTTTTGATTGCTTATGCTCTGACCAACAATAGTAATGCAGCAAAGGCAAAGAAAGATAAATCAGTGTGCTAAGTGGTGCATGTGCAAACTTGGATGGAATTTATACTAAAACTATACTGGTTTTACCGTAAAATATGGAGAAAATTGGCAACCCTTGTTGGTTTCCAGCGCCATTGCTAGCAGAGGCTGGGTACATCGAAAACATGAAAGGAAGGTGCCAAGTACAGCACGCATCTTCACACTTTGATGTAGGATTCATGCAATAACATGGCTTTCCTTCAAAAAGTAGTACTTAAGTTACTTTTATATTACTGGAATAGAAGCTTCAGTTAATGTTGTTGAGTAAGAATGGAATCTATCAGAGAATAATAATTCTGCAAAGTGATGTTATTTCATTATATTAATATCAGATCATATGGAATTGTTCCCTTACTATTTGGTTTGTATAAACTGGAGTGCAAATTCTGTAACTCAGTGGATCTCTAAGTCCCATTTTCATTTGCCATTGACTTAGGAGTTTTACTTTTGAAAAATGGATGTTGGCTCCTAAGTCACTTAAGCCCAAATCCTCAAAGGCAGTTACGCACCTAACTCTCATTGAATTCAATGGGAGTTAGACACCTAAAAACCTTTGAGATCTGGGCCTTAGGTGCTTTGGAAAATTTTACTGAAAGTTTTTAAAAATGTGTGCCTATGGTAAGCCTTCTAAATCTATATTGTGACCTAAATAAGGCAAAATATTGGGCATAGCTATGGACCTAACTATTCAAATCCAAATCTCTCTCTCAAAATTAGTAGAGTTAGAATCAAGGTTTTGGTTTTGATGCATCTACAGTTATCAAACTGAAGTATAACTAAATGACTCCCCCAGATTTGGGTCTTGTGAGGAGTCATAATTTGACTATGAGTTCAAATTCTCTAACTTGTACTTTTTGGAAGGGGAAAGAGATTTAAAGAATATTTTTAGAAGCAGGTATTTTCTAAGTTTATATGTTAGAAGTATACAGAACACGCGTGTCTCTGATAAGAAGATGAAACTGGTGAGCTCCTACCCAGAGTTACCTTTTAATAAAACTGCAACGCAATTTGATGCCAATGAGGCTTCTTGCTTAATCATAAAGGCCCTAGTACCATTTAAGTCTATGGCAAAACTTCCATTGCTGATGATGCATGGAGAGTTGGGGCCCCTATTTCATTTATATCTGAGAGCTGGTCCATTAGATACCAGTAAGTACCTCATTGTAGCAGTACAAACTCAGCATTCTCATCAGCACTGAGACTGATCATATTACTGTAAAATCGTGTGCTTTGAAAGCAGTATGTATATACATATGTCAGATTTGCTTTCTCCATACAGTACTTTCCACATTAAATTCTCCATCCCATTGGTTCACTGCAAATGAATAGCTTTCTCTTTTCTTTTTTTAACCTGATCATAAAATGAATTGTTTGACTATAAACACAGGGCCACCTTTCTCTCAAAATGTGCAAATTACTACTGTACTGTATTTATTATTGATTGTAGCAATGCAATTAGTATAATCTTAGTTAAACTATAAACTTTATATATATAAAAAAACCCATAAAGATATGCAAGTAACTAAAGCAACCACATGGTCTAATTAGTTAACTCTTCCCCTCCTCTGTTTAACACGCATCCTGTTACATGTGTGTCTTTAGACAAGAGCTACTTTGGGGCAAGGAGTGTTTTATGTATCTCTGAAGTGCCATATAAAAATAATTATTGAATTAGTCTGATTGCTTTAATTTAAACATTAACTAGGTGGTGAATTGTGACTAGAGAACTCATTTTTCACATCTGCCCTTTCCAGTGTGCTTCTGCAATACTGAGGGGAAGGCAGACCAGTGAGCACCAGAAAGTTGCACAAAGTCTCAAGATTTGAGATGTTATCTCAGGAAATTTGGGGCTTATGTGAAACTTTCTGCTCCTCAAAATGGCTGCAAAATCCTCTCCCTTCCCAGTGGGGGGAAAAGACTCTGGAATGGGAGAGTTTTTAGTTTATTTTTCCTTCTCTCATGGGCTTGTCCCTGGGAAATTGAGAGAATATAGTTTGTCTCCGCTTGAAAAAGCATGCCACAGAAAAAGGAATATGAGGACAGAGGATCCAGAAAAAAAATGCAACAAAAGCTGCAAAGTCTGTTTTAATAATACCAAGAATAATTTTATTTTACTCCACAGCTTCAAGGTATTAGAATGTTTAACCTGGGTGGGACACATCCATCATTTAAAAAAATGGATGGTGGGTTTTACAGTCAAGAAAGAGATGCTATAATTTCAAGTAAAATCAAACTCCATTTAATGTAGAGGCCAAAAGGAGTGACTATGTGAAGGCTGCATGGTGGACCATAGGAGTGTTTGCAGTCCGATTTCTCATGAACAGTTGTCCAGGTTAGAAAAACCACTACTACTTTTGGCACTCCTGTTGGCAATATGAGCGGAGAACAGCATGGATGATGAGACTGAACTCTCCTCTTGCCAATAGGTTTGGATCCTACAGGCCAGAGTTGAGGCACAGTAGGGGTGCAGAGGAAGCTTGCTCTTGTTCTGCCCCTGCTCTTACCTGCTCAGCATATGGACACGCTCAGTCTCCATGGCTCTCAAGATGGTCTCTTTCACTCATGAATATTAAGTTCATTTTTAAAGAACCACACAAGGTAGTCAGTTAAAACAGAGCAGAGTTCTCTTGAAATGCATTTGCAACAGTATTAACTACCCAAAAGATTTCCATCAGCTTTACCTTACATTGAAGTTTGCCTAATTGAATAGGAACCAATCCTTCTTTGTATACTCAAATTTAATTTCTGAGGGGTCAACAAGAGGTTGTAACCTCTGCTTTAAACTACATAGGAAATTGCCTTATTCCATTCAGATGGATGTCAGATGTTCAGATTATACTGAAAGTCAAGGGAACCCTACTATGGGAAAGTCAATGCTTTGCTGCAGCAAGGTACTTCGGAAAATTTGTCATTAGTGCTATACAAGCTGGTAGGTGGCTTTTCCAGCCAAGAAATCGAAGCAAAGCTCTAACTTTTACTCCTTTTAAAGCCTGTTCCTCAGGACTTATTTTATTATCCACAAAATGGTTACAGAAGAATTAAAACACTGGGCAGTAAGTCCCAGAGGCTTTCACCACTTTAGCCAGCCAAGAGGAAAGAATACATACTCGCACTTAGTTCTCCAAGGCCTCCCACCAAGGATGAACTCATCCCAACCCTTCACTTCCTCAGACTGAACCAGGAGAATTATTTTATATAGTCTCCAGTAGGCATTCACATGATGCTTAGTTAGCAGACCCCTCCATTCTGTGCCTCCCTCTGGAGATTACAACTCCCAGCAGTCACTGGACCCCGTAACTGACATTCTGGCTGCACCTGTGCTTACAGGCAAGTTTTCTGTTGCACAATCAATGAAAACCAGAATAAGAGTTTGGCTTGCAGCCATGACATCTTGAGCAATGAACCAATCAGACTTCACAAGTTAAGCAGGGGTGGACTACATCAGTATGTAGAATGGAGATTAAGGTTACTACAGGAAGTACTGCTGCAGATTCAACAGATGCTACTATTCTCTCTGGGTTAATACTGAAACATTCTACCAGAAGGTTGCTACTGTAGGTGCTCTCTTAGAGATGTTGATTGCTGTATTTTACCATAGAAGGGTTACTCCTCACTGGTGGCTAAATTGATTTCTGTATAGTGAAGTTCAATGCCTCCTACTCCTCTGAAAGACTGAGTGGCCTCTGTTTAAAAGTCTACGTTATACCAACAGAAGTGTAGAAGTGTAGGAAAATAAATGTAGTATGTCTGAGATGTAACAGTTGGTAAATGCTGGCTTAATGATAACCATTGTACTAAAATATCACATGAAGATGTGTTGATAATTCTTAATTTTACTTTGAACTAACAGGTTCTACATGGAAGACATTTTCTTAGGAAAAACTTGAAAATGTGTTTACATAAGAAATGCCTACAGTTTTCAGTATTAAAGGGCATATTTCTTTTACAGACTACACATTTAGACTTAGATGAAGTATAGCTAAAACCCTGAAGAAGCACAACCTGAAAAGTGTTTAGAAAGTGTGCACTGATGCAGCAAAATATCCTGTGATACCAAGGAAGGATTTCAGTTCAACTGGATTTGAGCTTTCAGAGGCTGTAACCAGATTAGATGCTAAACATGAGCTCCTGACACTTGCAGCCATCCTGCTCATCATGGTGTGGTCAGACTAGGTAAATCCATTTGCCAGTAGCAAATAGGAAGCCCGCCCAGGTGAGTGAATTCTGCAGAAACTGATGCATAAGCCAACTATTATTGAAAACCAATTCTTAGCACTTGCAAAGGTAACCTCATGAATGTGCAGTCCCAAATGTAAACAGATGCATTGTTCTCTATTGGTATTTATTTGGCCTTTGTTACCATTACATCTGAGTGTTTCTAAATCATTAATAGGTTTTATCCTCCCAAGACCGGGTAGGCATCATCCACAATTTTACGGATGGGCAATTGTGGCAGATTAAGTAATTTTGGCCAGAGTTACATAGGAAGTTTGAGACTGTCAGAAATTGAACCCAGGGTCTCCTGACTCCCACCCAGTGCCCATCCTTCCTAACTTGTTGTCTTATTGAATGTGCTTACAGACAGCCTGAAACAATGAGTGTGGGACTTGCTTATGGCCTCAAATGCCCTAATTTATATACTGAGCAGCCATGCTAGACGCTGAGGCATTCTGCTGGGGTTGGAGGAAGGAATTCTTCCTTCCCGCTTCTTCCCTGTATCAGCAGAGCAGCACTATGGCTGTTCTCTAGTCTCAGATTAGGCTTAGTGCCCCTTATGTGCTTACTACCTGGAGATATTATCCAGGGGATCCACCTGCCCAGTGCTCAAATACTAGATGTGCAGTGGCTCTCTGAGAGACAATCCCGAAGAGATGGGCTCTGTCATGAAGGGGTGCATACCCCTGAACAGATACTGCATTAGCACCACTTCTGCTAGAAGATGACCTATGGCTGCGGAGATGGGGACAGGATTTTGCCCTATGCTGTGAACTGCCTCTGTTCTCAACAGATATTAACACTGAAGGCTCTTGTCTTAGGCCTATCCCTATTTTTGAGGGGTAAAACTGTCTGTTCTCTCACCCATATGAAACTGATGTAGCTCCATTTACTTTAGTAGAGTTAGTCCTGATTTACAGAGTGTGGGTCAGAGCAGAGTCGAGCTCAATGTCTGCAAATTCCAGAGGCTTCAACCATGCATCTCCAACAAATCTAGAGTCCTGGGTGCACTTCGACCTCTCTGTCTGACACACACACACACACACACACACACACACACACACACACACACACACACACACACACACACACACACACACACACACACACACACACACACACACACACACACACACACACACACACACACACACCCCCTCTGTAGTTAGGCCCGTCCTTAACTGAAGAAGAGTAGTCTATGTGCTTGCAGTATCAGAGCCTTTGAACATCAGGGAAGTAGAATAAGGTTTCCAGCCCTCTTGTATTTGTCAGTGGCGGGCATAGGTATAGTTAATTTATATTCCAGGAAATTTTAAATGCCCCATTACTACTTACAACTCTAAAATGTCTTCAGCTGCTATTGTCTACTATGGAGTAACATAGTAAAGAGAGTTGGACTTTTCAAAAATGTTCCTGTGGCTGCGGAAATAAACCAGGTATGGTATTCACTGTACTTTCTTTCTGCCCCCTTCCATTACCCAGTGCCAAAAATTAGGGGTGGGAAAGGAGGAGGGGAGCAAAACATTTTGAAATAAACATTTCATGAGCAGTTTTATAGTAGCATGACCTCTAGAATAAACTGAACATAGCGTGTCTGAGTCCAGATTCTTGTGAAGGATATTAATTCATATGTATAGAATTCTATCCAGTTTCAACTGCTACTGTAGCTTAGCTGCAGCCAAAAGAGATTCAAAAGCCTTTCATGAAGAGACAGATGAAACAGACAGTTATACTCTCTGGCTGGCATGCTCACTTTGTCTCTGCTGCTAAACAAAAGGTCTCTGTACTAGGTCACTGTATAATGAGCCACAGTTCAGCTGTAAATACATTTTCAATGTTTCCGTCCCAGTGCAGAACAAAGAGAAGTGTCCCAATTCAGGTCAACACTTTGCAACATCATCATTTGATGAGAAAAATAATTTTTGTCATCAGTTGTCTGCTAAGCATCCTAGTTTCATGGGAAGCAGGCTTCCTGAAACATTTGACACTGGCTCTGATGTCAAATGCCTGTCACTGCCCTCTTTAATCTTAATTGGGGATCTCTGCTTTAAGAGTTGTTGCATTTCTGCACCCTCAATATATGTGAATCAATCCTGTTTTGTCTTCCTTTGTCCTTAAAAAAAATATCCCCAGTCTAAGTTCTTTGTTTTTATGGATTTGTTTACCTTGCTTGAGGGAAAGAAAATAACATTTGAGATGCTAAACATCAACAAAAGTTTCCCTGGGTTAGGAACAGAAAGATTGCTTCACTGTCCTGCAGCAAGATGGCCTTCTATGCTAATCAATATACAGAATTTCAGACCCTACCTATATAGGATCATGGAACTTTTAACTGTTCCAGTTCTGCAACCTCTTAAGATGGTACATTTTCACTGATGCTGTCTTGGTAGATAATAAATTTTGGATTTTGAAGCTAGCCCAAAGTACTGTATTGTGTGTTTTATAATTATTCTCTAGGATGATTTTCAGGTTCAGCTGGATTTGAACTATATAATGCTAACTTTTGCTCAATGTACCCAATATACAGTATTAAAATAGTGTGTGAGTAATCCAAACACTTAATAGTATCTCTTTTAAAGCATTAGGATGGTGATCACAACACAAGCCTTTTGTGTTCTGTGTTAAGACATGTCTCCACTGTGTTGAAGAGGTCCACATCCTTTTTATTTCCTCTTAGTGGTGCTGGCTCCATAGTAAACCATCTTTACAAGACAATTGAAATAAAGCTGGGTGAAAGAGCGAGGGTAAGAAGGAGAGAGGGAAATAAAATCCCAACTTTCTTTTTCCATCTGTATATTTTTCCTTTCATACACAATGTTGGAGTGAAAGTACATTAGGCTAATATTTGTTCTTAGAGATCTGTGTGTTTGCCAGTTATGTTTGTTAGTTATGTTTCTCCAAGCCTCATTTTCAAGAGATTTCCTAGTTTACAGATCTGAATTAACTGGAAAGAAATACTCAAATGGGCAAAACATGGTATTTGAGGCACAACCAAAAAGCTATCGTAGTTCCAAAGTAAACAAACAAAATCAGTACCAAAAGTTTTGCTTTCCATTAAACCTATTTATTTTGTAAGTTGTTTGTGCATGTTATATATTTTAAAAAAATAGAATTTCTTTTTTAAATAAGAAAACAAAGTAAAGCATTTAGTGCAGGCTTGATTCATCTTACCCTTAAGAACTTAAGAAGTCAACCTTTAGGATAGCTTTTCTTGGGGAAGCTGATGATAAGAAAAATGTTCTCTATGCTTTCTCATAATTTAAATTTTTGTTGCAACTCTGTATATGCTTTTCTAGAACTTTACATTTGAGTAAGTAAGTGTGTGTGTGTGTGTGTTGTACTTGGAGGAAGTATACGTGGGAGAGGGGAAGAAAGAGGGTGAGGATAATTTCATGAACTGATATAGCCATTTGGTGGCATTTATTTATCACTTTAAAATTGTCTTTTTAAATATATATTGAGCCAAATACTGCTCTTGGATATAACTGAGTAAAATGGACTAATTCCATTGATGTCAACGGGTTTCCTATAGATTTACAGGTGTGTTTGCAAGTTGTATTCAGTAGTACTGTATTAAAAAACTTCAACTATATGTTTGTACGATCAGCTTTGTCCCTTCAAATGTAATTTGTATAGGTCTATTACTAACATTTATAAATTACCAACAAATAAAGAAAAAAAATACAACATCTCCTCTGAACAGCTCTATGCTTATTCTTTTTTTCCTTATTTTAGCCCTGACTTTATACTGAGCAAGACAATTTGTGAGATTCCCTCTTAATATTATTTGTTGTTGAGGCTTTTTGTCTTATATTGAGGGGGTCTTATGTTTCTGCTAAAGCTCTTTTAAAAACTCTTCTTATATTTTTCAAAAATCATCCAACCTGTTCTTCATTCCACATGTGACTGTTTTCCTCTACCCTATAAAAATCCTGGTGCTAACAGTCATCATATATCAAACAGTACACTGAAACTTGGATTATCAATGGATTTCTGTCTAATATTGTGTAAAGTTAGTAGCGAGGCATTAATCATTTCTTAACTGGGGCCTTAACACTTACATGGGGAAACATCTGCTATATTATATTACACGTCTGTTTACTTGGAAAAGGCTTTAAATGTGAACATAAGAACAGCCGTACTGGGTCAGACCAAAGGTGCATCTAGCCCAGTATCCTGTCTACTGACAGTAGCCAATGCCAGGTGCCCCAGAGGGAATGAATCTAACAGGTAATGATCAAGTGATCTCTCTCCTGCCATCCATCTCCACCCTCTGACAAACAGAGGCTAGGGACACCATTCCTTACCCATCCTGGCTAATAGCCATTAATGGACTTAACCTCCATGAATTTATCCAGTTCTCTTTTAAACGCTGTTATAGTCCTAGCCTTCACAACCTCCTCAGGCAAGGAGTTCCACAAGTTGACTGTGCGCTGTGTGAAGAAGAACTTCCTTTTATTTGTTTTAAACCTGCTGCCCATTAATTTCATTTGGTGGCCCCTAGTTCTTGTATTATGGGAATAAGTAAATAACTTTTCCTTATCTAATTTCTCCACATCACTCATGATTTTATATACCTCTATCATATCCCCCCTTAGTCTCCTCTTTTCCAAGCTGAAAAGTCCCAGCCTCTTTAATCTCTCCTCATATAGGACCCGTTCCAAACCCCTAATCATTTTAGTTGCCCTTCTCTGAACCTTTTCTAGTGCCAGTATATCTTTTTGGAGATGAGGAGACCACATCTGTATGCAGTACTCAAGATGTGGGTGTACCATCGATTTATATAAGGGCAATAATATATTCTCCGTCTTATTCTCTATCCCCTTTTTAATGATTCTTAACATCCTGTTTGCTTTTTTCACTGCCTCTGCACACTGGACATCTTCAGAGAACTATCCACGATGACTCCAAGATCTTTTTCCTGACTCATTGTAGCTAAATTAGCCCCCATTATATTGTATGTATAGTTGGCGTTATTTTTTCCAATGTGCATTACTTTACATTTATCCAAATTAAATTTCATTTGCCATTTTGTTGCCCAATCACTTAGTTTTGTGGGATCTTTTTGAAGTTCTTCACAGTCTGCTTTGGACTTAACTATCTTGAACAGTTTAGTATCATCTGCAAACTTTGCCACCTCACTTTTTACCCCTTTCTCCAGATCATTTATGAATAAGTTGAATAGGATTGGTCCTAGGACTGACCCTTGGGGAACACCACTAGTTACCCCTCTCCATTCTGAGAATTTACCATTTATTACTAACCTCTGTTCCGTGTCTTTTAACCAGCTCTCAATCCATGAAAGGGACCTTCCCTTTTATTCCATGACAACTTAATTTACGTGAAAGCAGCAAAGAGTCTTGTGCACCTTATAGACTAACAGACGTTTGGGAGCATGAGCTTTCGTGGGTGAATACCCACTTCATCGGATGCTCATGCTCCCAAACGTCTGTGAGTCTATAAGGTGCCACAAGACTCTTTGCTGCTTTTACAGATCCAGACTAACACGGCTACCCCTCTGATACTTAATTTACATAATATCCTTTGGTGAGGGACCTTGTCAAAGGCTTTCTGGAAATCTAAATATACTATGTCCACTGGATCCCCCTTGTCCACATGTTTGTTGACCTTTCAAAGAACTCTAAAAGATTAGTAAGACACAATTTCCCTTTACAGAAACCATGTTGACTTTTGCCCAACAATTTATGTTCTTCTATGTGTCTGACAATTTTATTCTTTACTATTGTTTCAACTAATTTGCCTGGTACTGACGTTAGACTTACCAGTCTGTAATTGCTGGCATCACCTCTAGAGCCCTTTTTAAATATTGGCGTTACATTAGCTATCTTCCACTCATTGGGTACAGAAGCCTATTTAAATGACGGGTTACAAACCATAGTTAATAGTTCCTCAACTTCACATTTGAGTTCTTTCAGAACTCTTGGGTGAATGTCATCTGGTCCTGGTGACTTGTTAACATTAAGTTTATCAATTAATTCCCAAACCTCCTCTAATGACACTTCAATCTGTGACAGTTCCTCAGATTTGTCACCTACAAAAGCCGGCTCAGGTTTGGGAATCTCCCTAACATCTTCAGCCCTGAAGACTGAAGCAAAGACTCCATTTAGTTTCTCCGCAATGACTTTATCGTCTTTAAGCGCTCCTTTTGTATCTTGATCATCCAGAGGCCCCAATGGTTGTTTAGCAGGCTTCCTGCTTCTGATGTACTTAAAAAACATTTTGTTATTACCTTTTTTGAGTTTTTGGCTAGCTGTTCTTCAAACTCCTCTTTTGCTTTTCTTATTACATTTTTACACTTAATTTTGCAGTTTTTATGCTCCTTTCTATTTACCTCACTAGGATCTGACTTCCACTTTTTAAAAGATGCCTTTTTATTTGTCACTGCTTCTTTTACTTGGTTGTTAAGCCATGGTGGCTCTTTTTTAGTTCTTCTACTGTGTTTCTTAATTTGGGGTATACATTTAAGTTGGGCCTCTATTATGGTGTCTTTGAAAAGCATCCATGCAGCTTGCAGGGATTTCACTTTAGTCACTGTACCTTTTAATTTACGTTTAACTAACCCTCTCATTTTTGCATAGTTCCCCTTTTTGAAATTAAATGTCACAGTATTGGGCTGTTGAGATGTTCTTCCCACCACCGGGATGTTAAATGTTATTATATTATGGTCACTATTTCCAAGCAGTTCTGTTATAGTTACCTCTTGGACCAGCTCCTGTGCTCCACTCAGGACTAAATCGAGAGTTGCGTCTCCCCTTGTGGGTTCCCGTAGCAGTTGCTCCAAGAAGCAGTCATTTAAAGTATCGAGAAATTTTGTTTCTGCATTTTGTCCTGAAGTGACAAAAGTGTTCCCATTCAATATGAAGATAATTGAAATCCCCCACTATTATTGAGTTCTTAATTTTGATAGCCTCTCTAATTTCCCTTAGCATTTCATCATCACTATCACTGTTGTGGTCAGTAATAGATCCCTAATGTTATATTCTTATTAGAGCATGAAATTACTATCCATAGAGATTCTATGGAACATGTGGATTCACTTAAGATTTTTACTTCATTTGATTCTACATTTTCTTTCACATATAGTGACACTACCCCGCTCCCCGCACAACTTGTTCTTTCCTTCCGATATATTTTGTACCCCAGAATGATTGTGTCCCATTGATTGTCCTCAGTCCACCAGGTTTCTGTGATGCCTTTTATACCAATATCCTCCTTTATCACAAGGCACTCTAGTTCACCCATCTTATTATTTAGACCAGGGCCTCCCGGGGGGTGGTCAAGTGGGGCAATTTGCCCCAGGCCCCAGGCCTTGCAGGGGCTCCCACAAGAGTTGTTTGGGGAGCGGGGTCCTTCACTTGCTCCGGGGACCCCGGAAAACTCTTGCCGGGCCTTTAAGGATTTTATCTAGATCAAGGAACCAGCCTCTTATCAGAGTAGTAAGTTTTAGAAAGGGATAAATAGGTTTATGTTTATTTTCTTTGTAACTTGTCTTGGTACCGTTAAGGAAATTATCAAATTTGGGTATTCTTGTGTATATTAAGATTTTTGCCCAGGGGAACATCCTCTTGAATCTGTTGTCTGTGAGAGTAGTTGGTATGCTAATTTTCATTGCTATAAAATATTACAATATAAAGTATTAGTGCCCCAGGAAGAAGATTCCTGTTTCAGAAAGTTGTCCCTAAGGCAGTAAATGGAGTACTTAGTTCAGCATTTGTCATCATCACGAGTTCTGTATATACCTCTTTGCATGTCAGAAACAGGTTAACTGGTAGTTTTATTTCAACTTTATTGCAATCAATATTTTTGACATTCAGCTTGTTTTTAGTTAATTCTTTGCTGATGTTAAATCTAGTCAAATTGGGCTTAGTCAGATTGCTAACATCTAATTTAATATTTTGGCTGTGTCAGTGTGATAGAAAAAAAGGAAGAATTACTTTTACAGTTGTATTATCAAAACCTATGCTATTTTTCTTGGCTTACTCCCTTGGACTATTTTGATAGTTTAGGGAAGAACAAATATTGCTGAACTGGTTGTCAATCACACACTATGCCAGTAGACATAGGACAGATCTGGAAAATTGGCATATAGAGATTTCTAGTGTCATTTGAACAGTTCAGTACTGCAAATGTAATCTTTGTATTCTCATGTATTCCTTTAGGGAAATTAAAGTCTGACAGTCTCCTTAGAAGTGTAATTCTGGCAGTCCATTTTGCTACAGGTTTTATTCAAGTATAACAGCATCCACAAGTCAACCATGATCTCAGTTTTGCCTTAAAAATAGTTTTGCTGTTAGACTAATATAAAAAATGTTTATGCTTGTAAAGGAAAGATTAAAATGTAAACTCTAGCACAATCACTAGTTTGTGCAATATAATGCTTTTTCCAATTTAATTCCAGTTTCCTGATAAATGACTTAAGAGCTATTAATGACTAAAATTAAAGAACAAAATCTTCTTAAAAACTGATTATAAGGCTGGTTCTGAAATGAAAGTAGATTTAGAGAAACAGAGAAGCTTTAAGTGATATGCCATTTTATACATGCATCTCTCCTATCCTTATCCCAATCTTCCACTAACCCCACCACCCCAACCCCCACCCCAAAATCCCAATGTACTGTAAATTGCTATGGGCCTTAAACTAACTTGTCATATTTGGCATTAGTTTAATTAGTTTTGGCAAATGCTTTTTAGTGACTCATGGGAGAGTTCCTTTAGTCTCTTTATTAACAGATGTACCATTTCCTGTGCTAAAAGCAATGGCAACAATGTCACATGGCTATAAAATTGTAGGAATTTGCTGCCCATAGTCCAATAAAAACAAACTTATGTAAAAAGGAGATGTGAGCAGATAAAACAAAATATATATTTAGCAGAAATGGTTGGTCGTAAAAGATTTGATCCTTTGTCACTTATTTGAACTACGAGCTGAACTAGAAATCTGTGTTATGTATGATATTAACTTGCTGACTTCTGAGGGGGAAAACTGTTGCATAGGAGCTGTGCTGGTAGGAGGCAGAAAATCAATCCTCTGTAGCTGTGACCCTTTCTGGATGATGCTGTCGACTCTTGACAATGCTCTGCTCCTTGACAGCCTTCCCACAGCATAAACTGGCATAGGCTCTGGCATGACTATGAGCTGCTTATTATTATTTATATAGCACAAGAAATGTGCACAGCACCCCAAAAAGAAATTGCAAGAATTAATTAAAGGGGCAGTCTGAAGAGAGAAATAAGAATTAGAAATAAGATTGAAGGGTACGTGTATATGGTTATATGCATTTATTTTAAGGTTAAAAAGTAGCACTGTTGTTACTGCCCATTTTGGCCTTTTAACCTATTTTTGAACATATTTCCTTTCTTTCCATTACATCCACCACATTTTAACTTGTTCCCACTTCCCTGTTGCCAGTCCTCATACATAACCCTCCTGATAAAATTCATCGCTTGTTTTATTTATTATTTCAAGCAAATGATCTGATTTAAGGCCCTATCCTGCAATATTTAATCAGGCAAAACTCACATTGACTTATGCATCTCTCTCACTTAAATACATGGGAACACTATTGATGCTGTGTGTCACAATTCACAATACGTTTAGCACATGAGGACACAGTTATACTGGAGGTAAGTCAACCTCAGTAACAAAGGGAAATGTTTTTCAAAAATAGGTAGATGTTCAACAGTTAGATTTCCAAAAGAACATAAATGATTTAGGAACACAAGCCCAATTGATGTCAGAGCACATAAATATGGAGTTAAGGCTCCTTTTTTTAACATTTTGGCCACAGTCTGTAACTCCTAGACTGAATTTGTTAATGAAAATGTAAATGGAAAAACTATGCTTTGATAAGTTGTATAGTGTACAAAGAATGATGTTAAGATTAATTTAAACCCATAAATGTTGGATTGATATAGTAGGTTCTTCCTAGCTGCAAAAACCGGGGGATGGGAGAGAGAAGAGAGTTCTTTCCAATATGAAAACTCTGCATTTAATGGAAGCAACAAGTCAAAAATTGACTTCTACTCCATGGAATTTTGGTCTTGTAAATGGCTGTAAATAGGATTCTAATATAATAATACCTTATTGTTCTACTGTGCCTTATGTCAAGGCTTG